>NC_092717.1:154257151-154411283 GCF_047496885.1 Scyliorhinus torazame
CACCACTCTCTGTCTTCTATGTGATAGCCAGTTACTGATCCAATCGGCCAAATTTTCCTCTATGCCATGCCTCCTTACTTTCGACATGAACCGACCATGGGGCACCTTATCAAACGGCTTACTAAAATCCATGTATACGACATCAACTGCTCTACCTTCATCTATGTACTTAGTTACCTCCTCAAAGAATACAATCAAACTTGTGAGGCAAGACTTACCCCTCACAAATCCATGCTGACTATCCTGGATTAAGCTGTATTTTCCAAATGATCATAAATCCTATCCCTCAGGACCCTTTCCAATAATTTACCTATGACCGAAGTGAGACTAACCGGCCTATAATTCCCAGGGTTATACCTAGTCCCTTTCTTGAACAAGGGGACAACATTCGCCTCTCTCCAGTCTTCTGGCACTATTCCTGTAGACAGTGAGGACATAAAGATCAAAGCCAAAGGCTCTGCAATCTCATCCTTCACCTCCCAAAGAATCCTAGGATATATCCCATCAGGCCCAGGGGACTTATTTATCCTCAGGCTATCTCAAAATTTCTAACGCATCTTCCTGCCGAATATCTACCTCCTCCAGCCTACCAGCCTGTATCGCACTATCCTCCTCAACAACATGGTCCCTCTCCTTTGTGAACACTGAAGAAAAGTATTCATTTAGGGCCTCTCCTCTATCTTCAGACTCCATGCACACGTTCCCACTACTGTCCTTGACTGGCCCTAACTTCACCTTGGTCATTCTTTTGTTCCTCAGCAGCATGGTAGCATTGTGGATAGCTCAATTGCTTCACAGCTCCAGGGTCCCAGCTTCGATTCCTGGCTTGGGTCACTGTCTGTGCGGAATCTGCACATTCTCCCCGTGTGTGCGTGGGTTTCCTCCGGGTGCTCCGGTTTCGTCCCACAGTCCAAAGATGTGCGGGTTAGGTGGATTGGCCATGCTAAATTGCCCACAGTGACCAAAATTGCCCTTAGTGTTGGGTAGGGTCACTGGGTTATGGGGATAGGGTGGAGGTGTTGACCTTGGGTAGGGTGCTCTTTCCAAGAACTGGTGCAGACTCAATGGACCGAATGGCCTCCTTCTGCACTGTAAATTCTATGATTCTATGATTAGTGTAAAAACCCTTGGAGTTTTCCTTGATCCTACCCGCCAAGGACTCCTCATGCCCCCTCCTAGCTCTCCTAAGCCCTTTCTTGAACTCCTTCCTAGCTATCTTGTATCCCTCAAGTGCCCTAACTGAACCTTGTTTTCTCATCCTTACAAAAGCCCCTTTCTTCCTCTTGACAAGACAGTCAACCTCTTTTGTGAACCATGGTTCCCTCACTCGACCATTTCTTCTGTCTGGATAGCTTGTGGTTTTTTTTATACTTCGGTCTTCCTGCGTCTTCTGATTCCCATGGACTGGTGAGCTGACTCGAATTGAATTCAAGAAACAATTCAAACCAAGAGCTCTAAAGGTTGGAAAGAGGATACTTTTGCCACTGGCGATTCGAGACTTTATTCTGTTGACTTCGCCTCTCCAGCGCATGTTAACCACCAAAGCATTGTCTTATTTTTTACTTTTATAGAAATGTCACTTTTTTTTTAAAACATTATCTCGCACCTGGCTTAACACTGCCATACATTTAATACCACTTGTAACATTTTTCCCAAAACAGACTCGTCCTGTTCTCAGAGGCTAGATTCACAGTATAAAAGTGATGCCCTACAGTGCAGACTTTGTTTGCACTGAGTGCTGAATTTGGTGCATTTGAGTGCGATAGTGAGAGTTTGGTGACCGAGGGAGTTAGGTGAGGAGGGATTAAGGTGCTCCTTTCATTTTGTTTCCGACATTTCCGCAAAGAGTGCGAAGAGAGCCAGGAGTTTACAGAAAGTGTAGCTGACTGGGAGCAGGGTCGGAGGGCGGAGATCTAGTTAGTCCACAGGGCAGCTATATTCTGTCAGGTAAGAGGGGATGGAGGCTAGGCCAGTTACATGCTCCTCCTGTAGGATGTGGGTGGTGAGGGATACCACCGGTGTCCCCACTGACTATACCTGCGGGAAGTGCACCCAACTTCAGCTCCTCAAAGACCGTGTTAGGGAACTGGAGCTGAAGCTGGATGAACTTCGGATCATCCGGGAGGCAGAGGGGGTGATTGAGAAGAGTTACAAGGAGGTAACCACACCCAAGGTACAGGACAAGAATAGCTGGGTTACAGTCAGGGGGAAAAAAACAAACAGGCAGAAAGTGCAGGGATCCCTCGTGGCCGTTTCCCTTCAAAACAAGTATACCGTTTTGGATGCTGTTGGGGTGGATGACCTACCGGGGGAAGGCCCTAGCGGCCAGGTCTCTGGCACTGAGTCTGGCTCTGGGGCTCAGAAGGGAAGGGGGGAGAATAGAAAAGCAATAGTTGTAGGAGATTCAATGGTTAGGGGAATAGATAGGAGATTCTGTGGTCGCGAGCGAGACTCCCGGAAGGTATGTTGCCTCCCGGGTGCCAGGGCCAGGGATGTCTTGGATCGTGTCTTCAGGATCCTTAAGGGGGAGGGGGAGCAGCCAGAAGTCGTGGTGCACATTGGTACCAACGACATAGGTAGGAAAAGGGGTGTGGAGGTAATAAACAAGTTTAGGGAGTTAGGCTGGAAGTTAAAAGCCAGGACAGACAGAGTTGTCATCTCTGGTTTGTTGCCGGTGCCACGTGATAGCGAGGCTAGGAATAGGGAGAGAGTGCAGTTGAACACGTGGCTGCAGGAATGGTGTAGGAGGGAGGGCTTCAGGTATTTGGATAATTGGAGCGCAATCTGGGGAAGGTGGGACCTGTACAAGCAGGACGGGTTGCATCTGAACCAGAGGGGCACCAATATCCTGGGAGGGAGGTTTTCTAGTACTCTTCGGGAGGGTTTAAACTAATTTGGCAGGGGAATGGGAACCGGATTTGTAGTCCAGCAACTAAGGTAGCCGATATTCAGGACGCCAAAGCGTGTAATGAGGCAGTGGGGAAGGGAACACTGACAAAGGAGAGTACTTGCAGGCACGGAGATGGGTTGAAGTGTGTATACTTCAAGGCAAGAAGCATCAGGAATAAGGTGGATGAACTTAAGGCATGGATCGGTACTTGGGACTACGATGTGGTGGCCATCACGGAAACTTGGATAGAAGAGGGGCAGAAATGGTTGTTGGAGGTCCCTGGTTATACATGTTTCAATAAGATTAGGGAGGGTGGTAAAAGAGGTGGGGGGGTGGCATTATTAATTAGAGATAGTATAACAGCTGCAGAAAGGCAGTTCGAGGAGTATCAGCCTACTGAGGTAGTATGGGTTGAAGTCAGAAATAGGAAAGGAGCAGTCACCTTGTTAGGAGTTTTCTATAGGCCCCCCAATAGTAGCAGAGATGTGGAGGAACAGATTGGGAAACAGATTTTGGAAAGGTGCAGAAGTCATAGGGTAGTAGTCATGGGCGACTTTAACTTCCCAAATATTGAGTGGAAACTCTTTAGATCAAATAGTTTGGATGGGGTGGTGTTTGTGCAGTGTGTCCAGGAAGCTTTTCTAACACAGTATGTAGATTGTCCGACCAGAGGAGGGGCAATATTGGATTTAGTACTGGGTAATGAGCCAGGGCAAGTGATAGATTTGTTAGTGGGGGAGCATTTTGGAGATAGTGACCACAATTCTGTGATTTTCACTTTAGTAATGGAGAGGGATAGGTACGTGCAACAGGGCAAGGTTTACAATTGGGGGAAGGGTAAATACGATGTTGTCAGACAAGAATTGAAGTGCATAAGTTGGGAACATAGGCTGGCAGGGAAGGACACAAGTGAAATGTGGAACTTGTTCAAGGAACAGGTGCTACGTGTCCTTGATATGTATGTCCCTGTCAGGCAGGGAAGAGATGGTCGAGTGAGGGAACCATGGTTGACAAGAGAGGTTGAATGTCTTGTTAAGAGGAAAAAGGTGACTTATGTAAGGCTGAGGAAACAAGGTTCAGACAGGGCATTGGAGGGATACAAGATAGCCAGGAGGGAACTGAAGAAAGGGATTAGGAGAGCTAAGAGAGGGCATGAATAATCTTTGGTGGGTAGGATCAAGGAAAACCCCAAGGCCTTTTACACATATGTGAGAAATATGAGAATGACTAGAGCGAGGGTAGGTCCGATCAAGGACAGTAGCGGGAGATTGTGTATTGAGTCTGAAGAGATAGGAGAGGTCTTGAACGAGTACTTTTCTTCTGTATTTACAAATGAGAGGGGCGATATTGTTGGAGAGGACAGTGTGAAACAGATTGGTAAGCTCGAGGAAATACTTGTTGGGATGGAAGATGTGTTGGGCATTTTTAAAAACTTGAGGATAGACAAGTCCCCCGGGCCTGACGGGATATATCCAAGGATTCTATGGGAAGCAAGAGATGAAATTGCAGAGCCGTTGGCAATGATCTTTTCGTCCTCACTGTCAACAGGGGTGGTACCAGGGGATTGGAGAGTGGCGAATGTCGTGCCCCTGTTCAAAAAAGGGACTAGGGATAACCCTGGGAATTACAGGCCAGTTAGTCTTACTTCGGTGGTAGGCAAAGTAATGGAAAGGGTACTGAAGGATAGGATTTCTGAGCATCTGGAAAGACACTGCTTGATTAGGGATAGTCAGCACGGATTTGTGAGGGGTAGGTCTTGCCTTACAAATCTTATTGAATTCTTTGGGGAGGTGACCAAGCATGTGGATGAAGGTAAAGCAGTGGTTGTAGTGTACATGGATTTTAGTAAGGCATTTGATAAAGTTCCCCATGGTAGGCTTATGCAGAATGTAAGGAGGCATAGGATAGTGGGAAATTTGGCCAGTTGGATAACAAACTGGCTAACCGATAGAAGTCAGAGAGTGGGGGTGGATGGCAAATATTCAGCCTGGATCCCAGTTACCAGTGGCATACCGCAGGGATCAGTTCTGGGTCCTCTGCTGTTTGTGATTTTCATTAATGACTCGGATGAGGGAGTTGAAGGGTGGGTCAGTAAATTTGCAGACGATACGAAGATTGGTGGAGTTGTGGATAGTAAGGAGGGCTGTTGTCGGCTGCAAAGAGACATAGATAGGATGCAGAGCTGGGCTGAGAAGTGGCAGGTGGAGTTTAACCCTGAAAAGTGTGAGGTTGTCCATTTTGGAAGGACAAATATGAATGCGGAATACAGGGTTAACGGTAGAGTTCTTGGCAATGTGGAGGAGCAGAGAGATCTTGGGGTATATGTTCATACATCTTTGAAAGTTGCCACTCAAGTGGATAGAGCTGTGAAGAAGGCCTATTGTGTGCTCGCGTTCATTAACAGAGGGATTGAATTTAAGAGCCGTGAGGTGATGATGCAGCTGTACAAAACTTTGGTAAGGCCACATTTGGAGTACTGTGTACAGTTCTGGTCGCCTCATTTTAGGAAGGATGTGGAAGCTTTGGAAAATGTGCAAAGAAGATTTACCAGGATGTTGCCTGGAATGGAGAGTAGGTCTTATGAGGAAAGGTTGAGGGTGCTAGGCCTTTTCTCATTAGAACGGAGAAGGATGAGGGGCGACTTGATAGAGGTTTATAAGATGATCAGGGGAATAGATAGAGTAGACAGTCAAAGACTTTTTCCCCGGGTGGAACAAACCATTAAAAGGGGACATAAATTTAAGGTGAAAGGTGGAAGATATAGGAGGGATATCAGAGGTAGGTTCTTTACCCAGAGAGTAGTGGGGGCATGGAATGTACTGCCTGTGGAAGTAGTTGAGTCGGAAACATTAGGGACCTTCAAGCAGCTATTGTATAGGTACATGGATTACGGTAAAATGATATAGTGTAGATTTATTTGTTCTCAAGGGCAGCACGGTAGCATTGTGGATAGCACAATTGCTTCACAGCTCCAGGGTCCCAGGTTCGATTCCGGCTTGGGTCACTGTCTGTGCGGAGTCTGCACGTCCTCCCCGTGTCTGCGTGGGTTTCCTCCGGGTGCTCAGGTTTCCTCCCACAATCCAAAGATGTGCGGGTTAGGTGAATTGGCCAATGATAAATTGCCCTTAATGTCCAAATTGCCCTTGGTGTTGGGTGAAGGTGTTGAGTTTGGGTAGGGTGCTCTTTACAAGAGCCGGTGCAGACTCAAAGGGCCGAATGGCCTCCTTCTGCACTGTAAATTCAATGATAATCTATGATTAATCTAGGACAAAGGTTCGGCACAACATCGTGGGCCGAAGGGCCTGTTCTGTGCTGTATTTTCTATGTTCTATGTTCAACATTGTCACGTTTACAAAACCTTTTTCTCAAAGCATTTCTGAAATTTTTAACAACTGTTACGCTTCTTAAACTAATTGACAGCTATATCCTGTCTATTTCAGACACTCATAGTTTTCTTAAACATCCTTTTCCATGCCTGCTGTTTTTCTCAAACTTTTAACCTCTTCTGTGCTTGCTAGCTTCAAGCTTTTTTTTAAAAAAAGCGCTCTGACATTCCCTCGTGTATGTTCCTTTACCAATATTTTTATATGTTTCTTTTACTCTGCTTATTTTGTTCCAAACTACATTCTCCTTTCCCATTTTCATTTACACTGCGCTCTCAGTCGTGCTCTTTCTCAGGCTCTTTTACCTCCCTGTCTCCACTCTCAGACTCATTCTTTCTCATGTTCTTTTAGCTCCCCAGCTCCGTTCTCAGTCTAGCTCTTTCTCACGCTCTATTATCTCCCCGGCTCCCCTTTCAATCTCACTTTTTCCCGTGCTCTATTATCTCCCCGACACCGTTCTCAAACTCCCTCTTTCTCATGCTTTTATCCTCCGCCCTTCACTTTCAGTCTCACTCTATCTCGCAATTTTTATGCCAACTCATCATTTCCAGCTAGGTAACTAATCTTCTATCCATGCCAATATATTGCCCCCTACATAAGTTTTATTTTACACAATAATCTTTGATGTGGCATCTTATCAAATGGTTTTTGAAAATTTAAGTCCAGGACTGGTTCCCCTTTATCCACAGCACATGTTACTTCTTCAAAGAACTTTTATAAATTGGTTAAACATGATTTCCCTTTCACAAAATCATGTTGACTCTGCCTGATTACCTTGAATTTATAAAGTGCTCTGCAACAACATCTTTAATAATAACTTCTAACATTTTCCCTACAGCAGATGTTAGTCTAACTCTACAGTTTCCCCTTTGAATTAAGGAGTTACAGTAGCCAGTTTCCAATCTAACAGAACACCCCCCGAATCTAGTGAATTTTGGAACATTCCCGAATCGCACAATGGTTAGCACTGTCGCTTCACAGCACCAGGGTATCAGGTTCAATTCCCGGCTTGGGTCACTGTCTATGCGGAGGCTGCACGTTCTCCCTGTGTCTGTGTGGGTTTCCTCTGGATGCCCCAGTTTCCTCTCACTAGTCCCGAAATACGTGCTGTGTATCCAAACAGGCGACTGGGGGGTTTTCACAGTAACTTCATTGTATTGTTAATGTAAGCCTACTTGTGACAATAATATTATTATAATATAGTGAATTTTGAAGTAATTAGCAAGATCTTGATACTTTATTGCTACTTTCCAATGCATCCTCTTTTGCCTATGAGCAGAAGTGAGACTCAAAGTCAGAATGGAAGAATACTTCATTACTACTTTTGTTTAAGATTTCATTTAACTCTATTTCTTTGTTCACAAAGTATATTCTCCAGTTACTTAAACAGGACATTAAATTCAAATTCATTTCAAAGCAGTACCGACTTCATGAAGATGTGTCTGACAACCCTTTCTTCTTCTGATTAAAACGCAGCGTGATGATATAAATCATGTCAACATTTACCACTGAGTCACTTCCACATCTGAACATGATGTACATCTTATCTAATCTCAACTGACAATAAGGGATTCTCGTCCTCTTTATTGAGATTAGGACATATTTTTATAAAATAATATAAATTATTTGAAGAGGATAACTTTATTTAACAAGCAGCATATAAGAGCAAATACAACATACACATTTCACAAGTATATGCTTTTGTCAATAAGCAGACAGTGGATTTTTGGTAAAATTAAGGTCAACATTTTCTGTTCCCATTCGCATTGGTTGGATTTGGCAATGGGAGCGAGATGGCCAAAGCCGCATTTTGCATCAGCGACAGGATGTGTTTCCTAGTATTCAACCTGAGGGACATTATTTAACTATATTAACACAAAATTATAAGGCCCCTACCCCTGAACTACCAAACCCTTTCAGAAAGTCCATCCACGTCGGCGTGACGGCAGAATGGAATGAAACTGGTCTCCCAAGGCGTGAACCTGGCGAGCAGACTTCCCAGGGGAGTGCATCGCTGGGGGGGAATCAGTGCTGGGATGGGGGGTGGGGGATGGTGTGGGTGGGGCAGTGCGTTCCAAGGTGAACCAACCCCTTTGTGCTGGGGAGGCCTTTAAAAATGGCAGCCCAATCCTCGAGTTTGTACGTAACTGGCAGGGCGGGCGAATCAGAGGCCACTCTGCCAGCGATACTTCATGGCACCCTCCTGTTATAACCTGCCTACTTACCATTGGCTGGGGACTAATGACAATCCCACAATCCTATGGGAGTACGAGCTTCCCCAATGAGGGGGGCGGAGAAACCATTAGTAAACTCCAAGTATAAATAAAGCTGGCCAGTTCAGGAACCAGCAGGAATAGTATGTAGCAAGGGAAGTTACTGCTACTGTTATATATATATATATGTTATTGTAAATAAATGTTATTACTTTGTATCCTTAAAACTCGTGCTGGATTCTTCGTGGCCCTCACATAACTCCCCTTTAAGGTTTTACGTCAAAGTTTGGGACTACATGATGGAGGAAGCCACTATTGCCCTCGATAGTTCCAATGCTGCTTTTCCAGCCCACCACCTGCCTTTGCTAATTTGGTGGAAAACCCTGCCCAAAGAACACTCACCAAATTTTGAAAGACCAGGACGTTAGTAATATTAAAATAAATCTTTCACAAAGACAGGGAACGTGATTTTCATTGATGGCTCACATCAGATGCAAACCCTGTATATCAGTTGGATGCCTGATCAGTTTTAATTGTTGAGCCTAATTTACATACAACAATCAAACTAGCTTTAATCATACTGCTTTTGGCACCCAGCCATTGAGAAACCCGTGGACCTCCTGCCACTCAAAGGCAGTCTTCAGCCTTGAAAGGGGCTTTTGAAGGTTGTCACTGAAGTACACGTTATTGAGGCAGCAAGGAGCATGATGCTCAGTCCTTTGATTTTCAATGGAGCTGTGAAGATGCCCGTGGAGCAAGTTAGAAACAGGGGAAAGGACCTATTCCCTTTGATGGGTTAGAACATTTTCTTTTCCTTCTGATTTCCGGAACTAATTTTTCATTATGCCTTTACTTAGGTTCTCCCTTTCTGCTACATGTTAATTAACAATCCAAACTGCCAGTCCTGTTACTCACTGATAGATGCCAACCACACAGATTTGGTTGATAATTTTCTGTTTTAATTGCTGAAAGTAGTTAGAGCAAGGTGAATCATCATTGCTGTACCACTGTATTTCTTCCTGATCCAAGGTCACTGGTTAAGTTTGATCATGGAGGGCTTTCATCCTCGAGGTGAGTAGCAGGAGTTGTGAAAATTCCCAGCTTCGCCTTGAGTGGAGTCTGAAGTCAGGCGCTCTAACCAGGAAAAAGATTTGGTAGCAATCGCAAGGGCGGCTGGATGTGGAGGTGGGCTGTTTAAAAGACCTTCCTCAACTTTGTTCCTGTTACAAAACCCTCCAGTCCTCACCCCTCCTCAACTCACACTCTCCCCACACCCCAAACAACCCCTCATGGCTCCATGACAAGCTTTCCACCCCCCCACCCCCTCCCTCCACCTACCCCTCCACCAACCGGCCTCTATGAGGCCGAGGGGGGTGGACAGTGAGGGAATAGGAATGTGCATCAACCTAGGATGGAGGGAAAAGCCTTTCTGGATCTGGGAGGGGAAGTTGACAGACAAGGATGGTTGGAGAAAGGCGGTCCTAGAGAGAAGGGTCGATGGTGGAGCCCTGTGGGTTGAACTGAAGGTACTGGGCAGGCAAGGGAACAGTTACAGTCTGAGGGGTAGTTGGGTGCAGTAGGGTGACAGGTCCAGGGTGAAAGTCGGGGAAGTGAAGATATCTTTAGTGAGGGTCATGGAAAATAGACTACACAGCTTCACAGGTAGCCTGGACAATAGGAGGGGTCAGGCTCAGGGTGGGCATTCGGATAATATTAGGTGTCAGCCCTAAGGGGAGGGAAGGCATGTGAAGGTGGCTCATAATAGGGTTCAGGATAGCAGGGGGAGGTTCACGGGTGTCAGAGGAGAGATGAATGTTGGTAGTGGGTGAGTAAAAGGTGATGGGGAAGAATTGGTGTGTGACAGGGTGAGGGTAGAAGGTGGTGGAACAAGTCTGAAAACTAACAGACACCATTTTCCAAATAACAACAGTGCAACACGTTTGAATTAAAACTGTGAAATCTAAAAGTGGGAGGAGGGGCTTTTCAGGTGGATGGAGTTCAAGGTCAGCATGCTTGACCAACTTAAGGGACACTTTATTGATCATGAGGCAACTGGATGTCAACCATGCTCAGTTATATTATCCTTTCTACATTGAAGCCCACATAGAAGCAGGTTTTTTCCTGACTCATGGGTCTCATAACATCGAGATCCCAGCAAGGTGTGGAGCTGCTGTTCATTCTGTGCAATTTGCCATCTGCCGCTGTCAGTGTCGGGGGTGAAGGGAGGGAGGGATGTGGATACCTTGAAATGTCACTATTGATGGACAGACTCCAAACTCCCATCCTCATGGGTGAATGGTCATGACTGATTAAGACTCATATGGTTCACCTTTTCATGCTGCTAAGGCAATGGCCTGTCAAGAGTCTCGAGGGTAGTGGTGGCAAGCTGAATAGTGTTAGAGGAAGGCTATCTGCATATGCACCTCATCGTCCTGGTCAAAGTGCAATGTCTCCATACATAGTGGGGAGGCAGTGGTATTGTTGCTGGACTAGCAATCTAGAGACCCAGGGTCATGCTCTGAGGACCCGGGTTTGAAATCCACTACTGCAAATGGTGGAATTTAAATTCAATAAATCATCTGGAATTGAAACCATGAAACCATTGTCGATTGAATTAAAAACCCATCCAGTTCACTAATGTCCTTTAGGGAAGGAAATCTGTCATCCTTAAATATAAGGATGGCAGATAAGGATATTGTTAAACTAGAAAGAGTGCAGAAGAGATTTATGAGGATGCTACCAGCACTTGATGGTCTGAGTTAAAAGGAGATGCTGGATAGGCTGGGACTTTTTTCCCTGGAGCGTAGGAGGCATAGGGGTGATCTTATAGAGGTCTGTAAATTAATGAAGAGCATCGATAAGGTAGATAGTCAACATCTTTTCCCAAAGGTAGAGGAGCCTAGAACTAGAGTGCATAGGTTTATGGAGGAGGGAGATACAAAAGAGACCAGAGGGAAATTTCTTCACACAGAGGGTGGTGAGCATCTGGAACGAGCTGCCAGAGGCAGTGGTAGAGCCGGGTACAATTTTGTCCTTTAAAAAGCAGTTGGACAGTTACATGGGCAGGGTGCGTATAGAGGGATATGGGCCAAATGCGGGAAAGTGGGACTATCTTAGCGATAGAAACTGGGCGGCATGGACCAGCTGGGCCGATGGGCCTTTTTCCATGCGGTAAACATCTAAGACTCTCTGACTCTATGGTTGGGGGAGGTGTTCTCTGGCGGAGAATGGTTCCTGGATCCTTTAGTGAGGGGGTGTTACTGAGTCCGTGGTGTGGGGGAGATTGTGTGCAGCATTTGAGCTTTTTTTATAGTTTTCAGATCAAAGGGCGCCCAATGTGTCAGCCGCTGAGGTTGCTGGCAGAGCAGGTTCATTCATGGCCCACTCCAGCATGACATAGGACCCAACTCCAGGTTTTCAATGTGTCACAAAATAAGCCAAAAGCCAGCAGTGCAACCAGTGAGCCATACACTGCTTTTCTCATCGTACTTAACACATTGTCAAAAAAAGAGAACATTCTGTCCAAAGAATTTGAGCAGTAATTTTGTATGTACCGATATACAAGACGGTAGGCTTCTTCAGTCCAAACTATAAGCCTTGTCTATTCAGACTACCAGACCACTGCCAGTCACGTAATTCCATTTACATCGTCATGGGCGGGATTCTCCGATTCAGTGTTGACACCGTCTTAAACGGTGTCGCGTTTTTTGAATGGCGTCAACAGGCACCCAGGATCAGCGATCCTGAGCCCTACAGGGGGCCAGCACGACACTGGAGCAACTCACACAGCTCCAACTGCCCAGACCGGCGTCAAACGAGCGCCACGGGTCTGCGCATGTGCGCTGCGACCAGTGTGAACTCGCACATGCACACTAGCTTCCTTCTCCGCGCCGGCTCTGTGCAACATGGCGGAGAGCTACAGGGGCAGGCGCGGAGTAAAAGAGGCCCCCATCAGGAGAGGCCGGTCTGCTGATCGGTAGGCCCCGATCGCGGGCCAGGGCATGGTGGAGGCCCCCCCGGGGTCGGATCCCCCCTCCCCCCCACCAGGCCACCCCCCGCAGGATGGATGCCGAGGTCCCGCCGGGTAAGACCACATGTGAACGGAGCCGGCGGGACTCAGGCTTTCTTGGTGGCCACTCGGCCCATCCTGGGCGGAGAATCGGCAGGGGGGCCGCGTAGAGCAGCCCCCGACCGGCGCCGCACTGACCGCGCCGGCACCATTGGCAGCGATTCTCCGGTCAACAGAGAATCGGCGGACCGGCGTCGCGTGAATCACGCCCGGCGATTCTCCGACCCGGATCCGGGGTCAGAGAATTGACTCTATAGGAGTTCATTATGAGACGCTGATGGGGGCCCACATCCCAGACCCTTGAATGCCCATGACCATTGAAGCAACTAGCAGAGAAATGGTATCCAGAAAACGCCCAAATAGTGCAAGCGAACATATATTTACAAGTGCCAAAATTGTACAATGGTTGTAAACCCGTGCCGCCTATTTGCCTTGAATATTTCTTCATTTTTCTTTTCCGACCATTACATTTAGGTGCAGCCCCAACATCCACAGCTGAGGTGAAGGACGTGCCCTGTTGACGATGAGAACTTTAGCAGGTGTCCTCTCGTGGCCCGAGACCTAGAGTGCCCCAGCCTGCTAAGGGTCGCCTGCTCTGGTGCAGGTGCCCCATCCTCAGTTGGAGGCAATGGGTTCACTGACAGAGGGGAATTGCAGCAGCAGAGCATCCTTGGATGAAGCCCCTGGCAGACCTCTCCCCCTGTGGTGCCTGATTGCACCCCTCTGAATCTTTGAGTAGAAGGGTCACCTGGAGGGAGGTCGGGTGGCCTGTCCCCATCTTTCCTAGACACTGTTGCACTGCACCCATGGCTAGAGTGACAGATTGCAGGTCATAACACATATCAGTGGTGACAGTGACATAGTGGTAGGCACTGCTGCCTCACAGCTCCAGGGTCTCAGGTTCAATCCCAACTTGGGTCACTGTCTGTGCGGAGTTTGCACTTTCTCCCTGTGTCTGCGTGGGTTTCCTCTGGGTGCTCCGGTTTCCTCCCACAGTCCAAAGATGAGCAAGTTAGGTGGATTGGCCATGTTAAATTGCCCCTTAGTGTCAAAAAGGTTAACTGGGGTTACTGGGATAGGGTGAAGGTGAGAGCTTAAGTAGGGTGTTCTTTCCAAGGACCGGTGCAGATTCGATGGGCCGAATGGCCTCCTTCTGCACTGTAAATTCTATGATTCTATGATGAGGCAGCCACTGTGCATTTTGCTGGATCTTACCACTAGCTACTAGCCTTTCTCTGGAGACAGTCCCTTGGTCACATGCTGGAGCTATGACATCAGATAGAACACCTCCAACAGGTCCAAGACTGCGGATGGCCTCTGGCATCTCTGCCAGTGGCTGCATCTCCAACAGGTATCTTAGGGCTGAGTCCAGAGGTTTGTTCTCTCCTTGGGGCTCAGAAATGCTGCGAATGTCAGAGACCTCGGCTGTCACTGTCTCCGCTAGCTGGGGACCTTTGTCCATGACGTACTCACCAGATTGTGACCCTGATCCTACTCTAGAACATGGACCCACTGAGGTGTGTGAATGTGCACTGGTGGAGGGTGCTATGAACGCTGTGATTCTGAGGCATCATCCGCAGAGCTGGGGTTGGATATGGAGCTGTGACTAGTCTGAATTGATGGCCTCCCCTTTTCTTACAAGAATCTGGAATAGAGAAAGGGAAGATTTAGTGACAGACTAAGCTGTTAGTCGTTTGGCTGCTGTTGTATAAAGAGTCAAAGGTTCTGCTCCTTTTCACAAACACCTTTATTTTACTTTAACAGACTCTGCATAAAACTCTATCATCACATCACCTGACACAAAGGCCATCTGAAGCCTCTTTACATATCAGTGTCAATTACCAGGGACTGGTTTAGCAAAGGGCTAAATAGCTGGCTTTTAAAGCAGACCAAGGCAGGCCAGCAGCGCGTGTTCAATTCCCGTACCAGCCTCCCCGAACAGGCGTTGGACTGTGATGACTAGGGGCTTTTCACAGTAACTTCATTTGAAGCCCTCTTGTGACAATAAGTGATTTTCATTTCATTTCATTTTCATATTGGATACTGAACATAAATGAGACAACTAATTGGAATGTCTCTTAACCCATTACTTAACAGTCTCCCCTTCCTTGGAGAAAAAAAATAATTAGGTGAAAACAAAATTACAAGAAACTCAAAAACACACACGCAATTTCCCCCCTTATTTTTTTATTTTTATTTTTTGGCAGAAAAAAAAAGTCACAGAAACAGGCGCCCTTCATTAACACTATCCAAATGTTTCTGTGAACTAGCCCCTCTTTTTGTAAAACAATTGAAAGCTGCTGTCGACCCATTTAATTTTTGCTATTTCCCCTGTCCAACATCTGCTTCAAACTTGCAATGTCTATCCTTAACCTTTTTTCATTGACACTTTTTGTAGAGTGCACATTTTCCCACAGGGATTTATTGTCAATGTGACAGTCAATAGGTATATTACCCAAATCCCCTAACCCCAAAATTTCTGTCAATACCTGAGATATATAAAAGGCCATATCCACCACCTCGACAAAGCTTAACGTCTCAGCAACTAAAGTGCTTTTGACCACTCTCCTTATTTTCTTTGTTTCCCACACAGGAAGGCAACATTTACCATTGTTCCCCAAAAGGAAAATTATAAAACCTCCTGCGCTTGAAACTCCATCGCATAGGACGCATCACTACAAACTATGAGTTTCAAGTGCCTAAGGTCACCTAAAACCGGGAACCTCAAAACACACTCCTGCATTTTTAGTTTGACCAACACTTTATTTGCTCTTATTATGTCTTCCACTTTGGGCTCATTCATTTTTGTACTCAACTCTAAGACATCAAAATTCACGTCCGGTCTAGTCTGTCTACCTAACCAATTCAGTTACCCAATTAAACTTCACAGTTGCTCTTTTTCCATCTTTGAAACCATTGCGTCTTTTTGTGAAACCCGGCCACGACTAATTGCTATTGGGCTGATGCTTTCCAAATAAGATTGCTGACGTAAAGTTGCCCCTAACTTAGTCTGTCCGATTTCCAGTCCAATATATTTAAATGCACCGGAAGCCAATCCTGAATTCTTTCCTCAAACCAGAGATTACAATAGCTTCGAAATCACTAGTCCCACCCCACAGAAAATCATCGACATGCATCATAAAGATGCCAGAAATATTTCCTTTATAGTGCCAGTAAAACATTGCCGGGTCTGTTTTCAACTGGCAACAGCCTAATTTTAACAAAACTGACCTTACCGAAAAATACCAGACTCTAGACGCATCATTTAATCCATATACACATATGTTCAACTTCCAGAGTACCCCTTGTGTGTTAGCTGCCTCTTTAGGAGGACGGAGAATAATGTCTCTCTGGAGCTGATGCCCCTGCAAAAAGGCAGCTTTTATATCTATAGATTTGCTTTCCCATGCCTTTGTGGCTAATAGAGCAAAGAAGATCTTTAAAATAACCTTTCCTGCCGTAGGTGAATCTGCCCTTAAATCCTGATCTTTTTTTTCATCAAATCTCCTTGCCACAAGCCTGGCCTTTGCCTTATAAGTTCCATCCGGAAGAACCTTTTCCATGCAAATCCATCTGTGGGATAGAGCTCTTTGTCCCCTATCTGGTACTTCCGTGTATACCCCAAATTCACTCCAACTATGCAGTTCTTGCTGTTTGGCATCTTTGATAACATTTTCATCTAATTTATTGGAAGCCACCAAAATCTCATGTGCATGTGGCTTCTCCTCCTATTAGTATTTGCAGTCTTACTCATGTTCTGAGACCTTGATAAACTACGTCCCCTCTCCCCCCTGGTATCTCGTTCTGTTACTGCTTGATCTTTCCCTTCTGCTGTGGGATGTCTTTTCAATAGTTCTCAACCTTTTCCTGCTGAACTGTTCACTATTCAATGTACTGTCTGAACTGGCACTGCATTTCTGTGTCCTCCATTTTTGAACTTCATGTTCTCAATCCATTGTCTTGACTCCCTCCCCTGAATGCTGTACATTCAACCAATGTTTATAGTTTCCAGTGGCCTTCTCTGCTCTACTAATAATAGTTGCATCCTTCCATTGACTCGACCCTTCAGGCAGGTATGTCATTTTTATACCAACTTTTGGCAGTTGTCCTTTCGGAAAAATGGCCTGTTCTAATTCATCAGAAGTGTTGTGTTCCTCTACAGAAACCCTGTCTATATCAGTTAACTGGTCCTCATAGTTCTGTAACACGTGTGTACCAGGTGACCCTGGTTCCTCGTCATGTCTGTCTGCTCTGTCTAAATTTGAAAATTTGTAATCTGTACCCATTATCCTTGATGAATATACCCTAACAGTTTGAGTGCCATGTTGCAAAATAATTGTTTTGCCATCTATGCCGATAATCTTCCCTGGGCCTTTCCATTCATTAAAATTGTCTCTCTTATGTTATACTATGTCTCCTTGCTGAAAAATGGTATTTGATGGCCGTACATTATGCCTTAAAGCTCTGCGAATTCTTTCAGAGACTTCTGCTTCCAAAAAAGCTTTTCTACTGCTATGTAATGCATTTAAATGCTCAGCAAAGGCAGAGCTAATTGTAGTCCCTTCTCAAGCTGGAGGCTGGTCATCCAAAATGAACGGAATTTTAGGATTTCTACCAAACACTAACTGATAAGGACTATAGCCTCCAACCACCTGCAATGAATTCTTTGCATGTATCGCCCATGCTAAAGCTGAATTTAGCTTGCAGTTTGGTCTATCTGCCAAAATTTTCAGGAGCATGTCATCTATTACCGCATGGTTTCTTTCACACACACCATTACTAAATGGGCTTTCTGCAGTCCTATTCATAACTGTGATATTCATGTTTTCACACATATCCCTAAACTCATCAATAGCAAATTCTCCCCCATTGTCCGTAAGGAATTTTGCCGGTGGGCCCATTCCTGTCCCTATCCATTTTTCTGCGATTTGATCCTGAATTACTCTCTTTTCTTTACTTCGTACAATCATTGATTGACTAAATCTGGTTGCTAAATCTACAAAATGCAAAAAAAATATATTATTGGCTTTATCCCAGATCTTAAGGTCCATGGCCACAATGTTGTTATAATCCCTGGCCAAAGGTCGGGTTACTATCAGTCGTGTTGGTTTCCTTCTGTACTTCCGACAAACTTCACAGTGATCACTAACCTGTTCTATCAGCTTAGTATAGTCTTCATCCCTTACCCCTGCATCCTTTAATAAATCTTTCAGCCTCCGAGGAGATGGATGCCCAAATTGTTTATGCAGTTTTAATACAACAAGCTTTTTATCAGTTAAAGTCCCATTTTCAACTGCCATTAACATATCCTTATCAACTGTACTTGAAATATTATTTGTCAGTAATGGAATACAATAGTGTCCCGACTGTGCAAATTGTAAATCCACCGTCTTTCCAAAATCTGTTGCCTTGTCCTGTTCCATATCTAGTTTCATGTGTGCTTTCTTCATCGACGGTCTGCTCAGAATACACTTGATACAACATCCGTGCTAATGAAATGATTCACTCCGGCAATATTGCAAGGGATCACCACTCTTTTCAGCGACTTCAGAGAATTATCATCCCCATCCTGAAACTTGTGGAACTTTCAAATTTCTAAACCTTGTTACGATTTTCAGCATTCAAGGAGTCCAGGTAACATTTTAACCAATCAATTCCACACACAGTAGATGTGCAGCCTCTGTCCAATACAGCACAATAGAAGGATTCTGCAACCAACACCCTCATTACCGGCATAAAACTGCTTGTTAATAGGGCAATGCCTTCTTTCTGGTCACTATCTTTTTCCTCTTCTGACTCTTCCGTGTCGTGTGTCGCTTCAAACACCTATTATAACATGTTGGACAGTTGAAAGCATAAGGTATTGAGAGTCACATCGAAAACATCGATTTATCACACCCTGTGCATTTCTGGGGTTCATCCTCCTATTGTAGGTTCTAACTGGGTTTCTGTCTTCATAATTTCAAGGTCCCAATCTCCTTCTATTGTCTTGGAACCTGTTCGTAGCCGTACAATTTTGCTATCCTGTTAGTAGTGTATCTTCCATATTCTGCTTTATTGCGATTTGACCTATTTGGGTCATCAGAGCCATCGGAATCAAATGTTTCCCCAGAAACATTTTTAAAACTTCTGTCATCTGATCGAATAAGGTATCCTTATCCGCAAACTGAACTCCTAGCAAAACCAGGAGCCTATCCATTGTAGAGGGTGCCATCTCCGCTACTCCACTACTGGGCCGATATCTGGGGTTTGAATATCTGTGTGTGTCTCTCTCCAGCTGGCACTGAAACTTCAGAGGCCAGGGGATGTCGCACTGGGACACTTCCACTGAAGAGAGCACTGATTCAAGCCTGCCGTTTATTCCTAACCGACAGCCTGAGACTTATATCACACAGATCTCCAGACCCCTACCAATACCCAGGTGATTCTCCCTCTTGCCGGTGGTGCAACAGCCACCCGGTTCCTACTCCACTAGAGTAGCTTTCCCAAGAGAGAGAATAGGACACTGCTGTTTATTCCCTAACCAGCAGTCTGTCCTGAGTGAATCGCTCAAGATGACCCTCGATTCCTGAACCCGGAATTAAGGTGAGGAGTATTTTAACAATGACTTGGTCAGAGATCGCTGGTGAAGGATTGAAGAATTTAAACGACTCCAATTAGCATCAAATCAAGATTTATTGTAAAACCCAGGTCAAAATCATCAACAGAAGAAACACAATAAAATCTTATGCTCTAAAATACACTATGTCTATTCAAAAGTAATATAGCGGACACAACGAAAATTCTTATGCTTACACAGGTTTTAGCAATATTACAAGGTACAAAAAACAGGTTCCCTTCCCCAAAGCCTCAACCACTATTAAAGTCAAGGGAGTTTCGCAAGCTGCTGCAGAGTACTTACGGTCACAGGCTGCAGAGGTCAAGTCAGGGGTGCAGAGGTCGAGCCACGAACGAAGAGACCCCCAATTGAAAACACAGCCCCTTTTATATTGCTTTACCTGGCTTTGTTCTGTGATCGGCCAGCCCCTTTTGCATTGAAAAGGTAAGTTTTAAAGTTCCCGCTGGTCCCGCCCCCTTTGAGCCGGTCAGAGCTGTCGAGATGGGAGTACCTCCCCTAGGTCCGCCTCCAGTCTGTTTTTTGAGATAACGAGGTTGAGCTCCCTTGAAGATTTTCAAAGACTTCCATCTGCTCTGGAGATCGCTGCTATGTTGATGGGGTGTTGATTGGATTCTGCTCTGGTGGAGGCCAGGTCATTTACATCTGCATGGGGCTATGACCATCCCATTGTCCTGCTTGCATGCAAGCCTCCTGTGTATTCCCGTGCCCCTTTGTCTGTGTTTTGATGTTATCTTGTTGTCTGGCTCCTTCTTCCTTGTAGCTCCTAGGGGGGTGTTTTGGAAATATTTATGTATTTATGTCCCTACTCAGCTCAGCGGGCCAAGCCTGCTGGGAAAACTGGTTCTGTTCTCTTGGCTGAAAAGTCAGTTTACAGTCTCTGAGTTTTTCCAAAAGGGCCGAATTGCCCGAAAACCTTACAGATGCCCCTTCGATACGTCCCTACCTGCTTGGACCGTATCGACACAGGTGAAGGGCAATTATTTCCTTTTGTGTGGACCGTAGGTCCCCCCCCCAACAACATGCGAAACTACAAGTCCCAAGACAGTTCCCTTAATCTAGGCTACCCCTGATTTCAATAAAAGGGAAAGACAAGACCATACTTAATTCAAGCAGACAGTAACATATACACATTTCACCGGAACCCCAAACGTAAGGGTCCCTGTACATATATCACACTCAAGTACACATTTCACCGGAACCCCAAACGTAAGGGTCCCTGTACATATATCACAGTCAAGTAACTGGGACCTGCGAATCCATACAACTATTTACAATTGCATCTGTTTATTTCACCAAGGATCCTCCTTTCTTGGCTGCACTTCGCTTCTTCCCGTTGAGGGCTCTTCATTTACTCTCCATCGTCGATACCTGCAGCTGAGAGGTTTAGTCCAACTGAGGCGACAGCACAATGTACCCCCTGTACAACATTTCCTTTGTGGGGCAAACACTAAACCATTCTCAGGCCCCCCCCTGGTGGTGATCGGACAGTTGTGAGGGTCGATCGGTTGGGCTGTGGGCAGGGGTCGCTTTACCTGAACCAGCAGTTCGGTAGCTTCTACAGTCATCCCTTCCCTGGGCGTTACACATCCCTCCCCACTGCGGTCAATTTATCCCGTTCCCTGGGTTCTGCCACCACCTTACAAAAGTGATTAATGCCCCTTGTGGACATGCCTTGGTAGATCCCCATGAACACAAATAAATGCCCTGGTCAGAAGCCCACCCCCTTATCCCCGCAAACGGTGATCCTACCCGGTGACCCCGTGATGGTCCGGTAGGTGTTGTCCAGTCCGTTCCCAGTCCGTGGACCGATCCCTCATGTCCAGCCTCAGCTTCCTGGGCCACCACCGTCTCCCCAAAGGAAGGTCCCCCTCACAGGTTGAACACACCCGCCTGCCCTCAGTCACCCTAACCCGGTCAGTCGAAGGACTCTTCTGTCTCGCCTCTGCGGAGTTCTCCCGGTCCCACCATCGCCAAGATCATCAGCAAGCTCCACATCGTCGGGTGCCCCATCTGTAAAACAGACAAAACACATCCTTGCCTCTACAGCCCTACCTACCTTGAAGTGCATGGGTTCTATCCAGCGGCAGCAGCAGCTCCCGCTTTGAAGTTGTGGCAGCCTGTCTGTGATTCTGTGTTTACAGCCCGGCTCCCCAGGGTCCTAGTGCCTGCCGCTATCCGTCGGCAGCAGCAGCTCCCGCTTTGAAGTTGCCGCAGCCTGTCTGTGATTCTGTGTTTACAGCCCGGCTCCCCAGGGTCCTAGTGCCTGCCGCTATCCGTCGGCAGCAGCAGCTCCCGCTTTGAAGTTGCCGCAGCCTGTCTGTGATTCTGTGTTTACAGCCCGGCTGCACCAGGGTCCTAGTGCCTGGTGCTTCATCATTTTACCCTTGTACCAGGCGCTTCTGTGTTCCCACGATCCTAAATACTTCACACACAACTACACACTAATTAGAACTAACAGGGGGGAATGCTATATACAATGCCACCCGTCTCTGGGTGGCCAAATTAAAACTGTGCCCCGCTAAACTGGGGCAGTTCACCTGTTTGGTCCAATGGCTCGGGCCAGACCGTCCCCTCCCGGGGGTTCGGGCTGCCCCTTGCCTCTCCTTTCCCAACAGGGTTCGGTGATCCCTCATCGCTCCCTTCCACTCGGGCCCCCTTACTGCGGGACCGGGTGACAGGGAGGTGTGATGGGGACCATCTTACCGGGGGCTTGGAGACCCGATTGCTCCCTCGTCCCCCGACTGGTTCCCAAGCCCAAGGTGATACCTCCACTTCCTCCGCCTCCTTAGACTCTATACTAAGGCAGGCTACCTGACCCACAGGTAGAGGCTTGGGAATCGTTACTGTCCCTGGGCTGGGTGCTTGCAGCACTGTCGGTCTCTTTGGGACTGCCCCTTCGGGACAGCACCTTGTCACCGGTTGTGTGATCGTGGAGTCAGGGACCTCCCCCACCGTCGTTAATTCTACGGGGGGTTTCTCCACTACCACCCCCCGTCTTCCCCCCACCTTGCTCTTTCTTGTCCTTATGGGGTGGAACAATTTAAATTGACTGATGTGGCGTTCGCATGGGTCCCACCTTAAGGGATTTAAACTGCAAATAGCCCCTGAGGCAGCCTCCAGAATGGGACCCTGCACCTGGACCGGACCAGGGTCTGGGGCTAGAACTACCCCTGCGCTCCCTTTTTCCTGAGGCTGCTCCCTGGGTAGTCATACGGGTTCTTGTGGTGTGGGTGCGGGCAGGCCCTGGCCCGTTGCCATTGCCACCTGTCCTGAGCCTTGCAAAAGGGCTAAAATTTTACTTATCTCGATGGTTCCCGGGGCAGCTGCTCCTACCGCCGGGGTCTGACTCTCTACTGCGGGAGCCCTCTCCTGCTTGCTAGGGTTTCTACATTCCCTCTTGAAATGCCCGGCCTTCCCACACCCGTAGCATACCGGTTTCTCGTCGGAGGTCCGGGTGCCCTCATGCTTCCACTCTCTCTTAGGGGCTGCTGGCGCGATTTCATGCACCCTACCCTTAAGGGGCTTGTCCTCACCCCTCTCCCCATTACGATATGCGAGGGTAAGTTTCCTAAGGACCTCTGCCTCATTAAGGTCCGGACTCTGCGGGTCGAACCAGTGTTCGGCCTTTGCCCTAACGTGGGGGAGACAGTTAGCTACGAGGGTCTTCAGCCAGTGGGCTGTTCTCTCATCTAAATTCCGTCTATCCGCGGGAACCCCGCATGCCTCCATATAGACAGTCCACAGTCTGTCTGCGAACATGGTGGGAGATTCCCCTGGTTGCTGCTTGGTTTCCCCCACCCTCATGAAAGGGCTCCCCAGATTCAAGCCCATTGCCTCCAGAACAGCAGTCTGTGCTGCCGCCCAGGTGTCAGGTCTTCCCCCATCCCCAGAGGTCACTGTCCTGCATAGCTGGGCATCTAGGGTTATCAGGAGCATCTTTATTTGCTCCCCTTCGTCGCAGTCATTGATGTTGGCAGCCTGTTCCACCTCCATAAAATGCAGCGACGGATCCCCCTTTGGAGTTAGTCTGGGAACGTGGGCCACCATCCCCCTGAGCGCGGATGCCCCATGAGGAACGATAATGTCGCCCTCAACCGGTCCCCTGTTTGCCATCCCCGCCGGGGGACCATACCTTCTTTGCCTGACAGGGCACATCTGCCCTACCTGGGGTTCCTGCTCCTCCTCCCCACTGTCCAGCTCTCCTGCCTCGTTGGGTAGCCCCCCTGTCCCCGGGCTAACTACCCATATAGGAGACGCCGCTATCTGGGGATACACCACTGACCCCCCTTGGACCTGCCCCTGACCGGGCGGTCCAAACCCTACCTGCTGACCCGGCCCCATCACCGGCATCCCAGGCAGCGGTCTGTCCCCATCCCATGGGGACCCACATACGAAACCAGGCGGACACGCCGCCAGCTGGGGGTACCCTGCCGACCCCCCTTGGACTTGCTCCTGAACGTGCAGTCCGATCCCCCCCTGCCGACCCGGACACAATCCCGGTGCCTCAGGAGGCGGTCTATTCCCCTTGGCCTTTGGGGAATCATCCGCTGCGAGGAGCACCTTGCCCCTAGGGAACCCCCCTGGACCTACCAGGTGTATCTGTCCCCTGAACTTGGACAAGGTCTCCTCCAACTCCGTTATTCGTGCCTGGCACGGCCCATGGGCCCAGTCCCCTACTTCCTCGCGAGCCACTCGGTATGCTGCCTGGATGTCCCGGAACTTCCCCTCCAGCTTCCTACACTGCTCTGTACTCCGAGCATAGAGTCCCTGGAGCCTCCGTTCCTTTTCTTTACCCTCCACTATCTGGCAGTGGAGATAGTCCTTCTCACATCTGTTAGACTCGCTTTCCTGTTTCATTTCTGCCACTTCCCCCCGCAGTCGTCCCGCTGCGCTAGCCTCCTGCTCTAACTCTTCGATCCTTTGCTCTGCGTTGACCACCTGCTGAGACAGGCAAACCAGCCAAACTGCCTTCTCTAAGTGCCTTTTGTGCGCCTTGCTTTCTGTCCATGCAGCCGCTGCCATTACCGGTTGCTCCGCATTGATTAATTCTGAAACCCAAGGTTTGGTGAGGTTGACCTTTTGCCACAAATACGAGGATATTCTCTCCTCCATTTTGCTTCGTTCCCTCACCCCCTCTGCCAAGTCACATACTCCAAACCACCGGGGTCCTGCCGCGGTCGCCATTGTAGAGGGTGCCATCTCCGCTACTCCACTACTGGGCCGATATCTGGGGTTTGAATATCTGTGTGTGTCTCTCTCCAGCTGGCACTGAAACTTCAGAGGCCAGGGGATGTCGCACTGGGACACTTCCACTGAAGAGAGCACTGATTCAAGCCTGCCGTTTATTCCTAACCGACAGCCTGAGACTTATATCACACAGATCTCCAGACCCCTACCAATACCCAGGTGATTCTCTCTCTTGCCGGTGGTGCAACAGCCACCCGGTTCCTACTCCACTAGAGTAGCTTTCCCAAGAGAGAGAATAGGACACTGCTGTTTATTCCCTAACCAGCAGTCTGTCCTGAGTGAATCGCTCAAGATGACCCTCGATTCCTGAACCCGGAATTAAGGTGAGGAGTATTTTAACAATGACTTGGTCAGAGATCGCTGGTGAAGGATTGAAGAATTTAAACGACTCCAATTAGCATCAAATCAAGATTTATTGTAAAACCCAGGTCAAAATCATCAACAGAAGAAACACAATAAAATCTTATGCTCTAAAATACACTATGTCTATTCAAAAGTAATATAGCGGACACAACGAAAATTCTTATGCTTACACAGGTTTTAGCAATATTACAAGGTACAAAAAACAGGTTCCCTTCCCCAAAGCCTCAACCACTATTAAAGTCAAGGGAGTTTCGCAAGCTGCTGCAGAGTACTTACGGTCACAGGCTGCAGAGGTCAAGTCAGGGGTGCAGAGGTCGAGCCACGAACGAAGAGACCCCCAATTGAAAACACAGCCCCTTTTATATTGCTTTACCTGGCTTTGTTCTGTGATCGGCCGGCCCCTTTTGCATTGAAAAGGTAAGTTTTAAAGTTCCCGCTGGTCCCGCCCCCTTTGAGCCGGTCAGAGCTGTCGAGATGGGAGTACCTCCCCTAGGTCCGCCTCCAGTCTGTTTTTTGAGATAACGAGGTTGAGCTCCCTTGAAGATTTTCAAAGACTTCCATCTGCTCTGGAGATCGCTGCTATGTTGATGGGGTGTTGATTGGATTCTGCTCTGGTGGAGGCCAGGTCATTTACATCTGCATGGGGCTATGACCATCCCATTGTCCTGCTTGCATGCAAGCCTCCTGTGTATTCCCGTGCCCCTTTGTCTGTGTTTTGATGTTATCTTGTTGTCTGGCTCCTTCTTCCTTGTAGCTCCTAGGGGGGTGTTTTGGAAATATTTATGTATTTATGTCCCTACTCAGCTCAGCGGGCCAAGCCTGCTGGGAAAACTGGTTCTGTTCTCTTGGCTGAAAAGTCAGTTTACAGTCTCTGAGTTTTTCCAAAAGGGCCGAATTGCCCGAAAACCTTACACCATGTTGCTCACTCTAGCACAGTCAAGTAATTTAAAGGCCAACGCAGACTGTGGAAATTCCACGTTGTGTTTCTGCAGCCTTTTATATAGTCTGCCAAATTCCATTATATAGTCTTCAATGGAGAAATCCTCTATTTTCCGGAACCTATCAAAATCCGACCATGCTTCATACGCACATCCAAGTCATCCGTTTTATAAATCTTATCCATATAACGTAATAGAGTCTCCAGACCTTCTTCTGAGTCTAACTCTTCCAATTCCAGCTCAGAAAGCACTTTGTTTCGGATTTTACTGCCATATGGTAGAGAAAGAGCCAATGCCATACCTTGTTTTCTCTTTCCCAAGGCAGTTACCTTAGTCCACATAACTACTGCACTTCTCCATTGGTCGGACGATCCCCTTTCAGAAAATAAGGGGGGATAGTCATATCCGGCCATCTTTATCCTAGGTTCAGCCATATATCCTTTTTTTTTCTCAGTCACTCCTTGGCTTGGTCTGGAAAAGTTGTATCTTTCAACCCTTCACATTTGCACAGCAACCATCCTCTGCTACCATCTGTTAGACGTTTGGCTGCAGTTGTATAAAGAGTCAAAGGTTCTGCTCCTTTTCACAAACACCTTTATTTTACTTTAACCGACTCTGCACAAAACTCTATCATCACATCACCTGACACAAAGGCCACCTGAAGCCTCTTTACATATCAGTGTCAATTATTGGATACTTAACATAAATGAAGCAACTAATTGGAATGTCCCTTAACCCATTACTTAGCATAAGCACGCTCTTTGATTAAATAAATGTCTCACTCTGTGGGTGCAGCTGAGAACTGCAGACCAGAAGCATCCAGGGGAAGTCCTATTTTGCTTTCAGCACATGCATGGTCCTGCTCCTCTCCAGCAGCTCGGGTGGCCTGCTCCTCAGACCGTGTGCGGACTGGAATGTCAGAACTGCCCCTGCAGTCTGGGAGCGCTCCTGCTGGTTGTGGGCATATTTGTCCTGCATAAAGACAGAAGGATTGATTGTCATCCAAATGGTTGCATGAGCAATTCAGGAGAATGCATCACTATGGCAGGAATAAGTAAGTAAGAATCAGGATGTCCTGCAACTGTAAAATATTGGGAGCATGCTGTGGCTGGCATACATTCAGTGTAGATGCCCCATGTGCTAGTGAGTGCTGTAACCCAAGCTCCAGCATGATATCCCTGTGCACTCGCACATTTAGGCTGCCTATGCCCTTATGAGTGTCAGCTTACCCTTGCCGACTTCACATCTTGTGTAACTCCTGGGCTTTTGTGCACTGGGTCCCACAGGCATTAACCTTTGCTGTGACCTCCATCCAGGTCTCCATGGTCAGACAGGAGGGCCCCCTTCTACCATTCCAGGGCAACAGCTCCTCCTGCCTTTACTAGACAGCCTGGGGGAGAGTCTCCAGTGAGCCTTCACTGAACCGAGGGGCCACACATAGCTTTCTTTTCTGGGACATTCTGGTCTTGGTAGAGGCTGGAGCTCCTGGCCCGCAGTGAGTGAATGGCTCTCTAGGTGCCCTTCAGATATGGCATCCAGACCCATCATAGGGGTGAGCACAGCGACTTCCTGCCCACCCCCACCACTAGATGCACTGTGCTCTGCACAGATGCATAGGCAAGAGCTGAACAGTGAAGGATCAGCACCCCAGGGGAAATCACTCTGACTTTCGCCCCTGCCAGCAAATTGAGACTTCAGGGCAGAAAATTATGCACAAAATCCCTGGGTTAGATTAGAAAAAAGGCACACAGTCAGGACAGCTGTGAAGGATGTACAATTTAGCAGCCATGAGTCATTGCCTTCAAGAGAGACATAAGGGAGAAAATTATAAGAAGAAAATATAACATTCTTTCACTTACTAAATACAAAACTACATAGCAAATTTCAGTGAAACATAATGTACTGCTTTGAGAAATAACAGAAAAATAGTCCCTGTGACTGTAAGATGTTACGATCCCAATTGGGGTTTAACTGGACAGAATGGAACCATGGCTCAAAAGACATAGCACAAGAACTTAAGAACTTAAGAACTAGGAGCAGGAGTAGACCATCTGGCCCTTCGAGCTTGTTTCGCCATTCAATGAGATCATGGCTGATCTCAGCTCCACTTTCCCGCCCGAACACCATAATCCTTTATTCCTTTATTCTTCAAAATAAATCTATCTTTATCTTGAAAACATTTAATGAAGGAGCCTCAACTACTTCACTGGGCAGGGAATTCCATGTATTCAAAACCCTTTGGGTGAAGAAGTTCCTCCTAAGCTCAATCCTAAATCTACTTCCCCTTATTTTGAGGCTATGCCCCCTAGTTCTGCTTTCACCCGCCAGTGGAAACAGCCTCCCCGCATCTATTCTATCTATTCCCTTCATAATTTGACATGTTTCTATAAGATCCTCCCCGCATCCTTTTAAATTCCAACGAGTACAGTCCCAGTCAACTCAACCTGTCCTCGTAATCCAACCCCCTCAACTCTGGGATTAACGTAGTGAACCTCCTCTGCACACCCTCCAGCGCAGAGAGTCCTTTCTCAGGTAAGGAGATCAAAACTAAACACTCTACTCCAGGTGTGACCTCACGCACACCTTACACAGTTGCAGCATAACCTCCCTAGTCTTAAACTCCATCCCTCTAGTAATGAAGGACAAAACTCCATTCTCCTTCTTAATCACCTGTTGCACTTAGAACATAGAACATAGAAAAATACAGCACAGAACAGGCCCTTCGGCCCACGATGTTGTGCCGAACCTTTGTCCTAGATTAATCATAGATTATCATTGAATTTACAGTGCAGAAGGAGGCCATTCGGCCCTTTGAGTCTGCACCGGCTCTTGTAAAGAGCACCCTACCCAAACTCAACACCTCCACCCAACACCAAGGGCAATTTGGACATTAAGGGCAATTTATCATTGGCCAATTCACCTAACCCGCACATCTTTGGACTGTGGGAGGAAACCGGAGCACCCGGAGGAAACCCACGCAGACACGGGGAGGACATGCAGACTCCGCACAGACAGTGACCCAAGCCGGAATCGAACCTGGGACCCTGGAGCTGTGAAGCAATTGTGCTATCCACAATGCTACCGTGCTGCCCTAGGAATGTAAACCAACTTTTTGCGACTCATGCACTAGGACACCCAGGTCCCTCTGCACAGCAGCACGTTTTAATATTTTAATATTTTATCATTTGAATAATAATCCCTTTTGCCGTTATTCCTACCAAAATGGATAACCTCACATTTGTCAACATTGTATTCCACCTGCCAGGCCCTAGCCCATTCACTTAAACTATCCAAATCCCTCTGCAGACTTCCTGTGTCCTCTGTACTTTTTGCTTTATCACTCATCTTAGTGACGTCTGCAAACTTGGACACTTTGCACACAACTCCAAATCATCTATGTAAAAGACTGCAACTTTTAATTTTTTTTATAAAACATGGAGGAACAGAGTCACAGGACCGCTAATTAGTTTTAACAACAAGAAAAAAACATTTATTAAACATTAAAAGTTGGATTATTATACAATGCTCCTTTACTCCTGCCTCCCCACCCACCCCCCCCCCCAACCCCTTAGCTTAACAAATTTAACGAATACACACAGATTTAAAGATTAATAAAGTACAAGATAAGCTACAATGGTCTCATCAACACGAAATATTCCCTTAAATCACACAAGATGGCTGTGGTCAAATACACAATCTGCTCTGAACTCAAGTTCGCATCTGTGGTTTTCTCCTCAGAATCCTCCCAGATGATTGTCACATGAGAATTTCCAAACTCCACTCCCAAAAACATGCTTTAAAATATTTGCTCATAATAATGCTTTCCCTTAGCGGTTTGCATTCCAAAATCAAGTCCAAATTTTACAAATGGCATGTTCAAACAAAGCTTCCGTTCCTCTTTGAACAGAGAATCCAGTCCAAGATTTCACATCAACCCCTTTAGAATTTTTTGTCTTGATTGCTGTGCAAACTGTTCACAATTGTTCTAACTTTTGATTCCTCAATGGTACTAAAATGACATCAAACATATCTACCTCTGAAGGCTGCTGTCCCTCTTTTCAATTTAGTTACTGCGATTGTCTTTTTAACTCAGAACACCTTGTCTAATCTTCCTTGAATCCTTCTGAATAATACCTCAGCCTCTGGATTTAAGGGGCAGCCTTTAAGGGGCATGAATAGGATGGGAATAGAGGGATACGGATCCCAGAAGTGTAGAAGGTTTTGGGCTGGATTCTCCCATCGGGCAGCTAAGTGTCGACACCGGTGTAAAAACGGGAGTGTTTTGCTACGCCGTCAGTGCCTGTTCCGAGACCCCATTCTCCAGCTCACAGGGGGCTAGCATGGCGCAGGAGCGGCCCACGCCGCTCCAGCTGCCGATTCCGGAGTGAACCCGGTGCCACGGGGTCTGCGCATGTGCAGTTGGGCCGGCGCCAACTAGCACATGCGCAGTGGCCTTCTTCCATGCGCTAGCCCCGACGCCAAATGGCGTAGGGCTACAGGAGCTGATGCGAAGGAAAGGAGGCCCGCAGCCAGAGAGGCCAGCCCGCCGATCGGTGGGCCCCGATCGCGGGCCAGGCCACTACGGAGGCCACCTCGGGGTCGGACCCCCCTCACCCCCCTCAGGCCACCCCCGGACCCTTCAATGCCGAGGTCCCGCCGGCTCAGAAGATGTTAGAACAGCGCCGGCGGGACTCGGATTTTTTGTGATGGCCGCTCAGCCCATCCGGGCCGGAGAATCGGCGCACCGCCCCACGCCGGCCCGGGTCGGGTCAGTGCATACCCTGACTGGCGCCGTGCTGACAACGCCAGCACCACTGGCGCCGATTCTCGGTCGGAGAATTCCGCCCTTCAGTTTAAACGGGCAGCATGGTCAGCGCAGGCTTGGAGAGCCGAAGGGCCTGTTTCTGTGCTGTACTTTTCTTTGTTCTTTGTTCTTTGTTCTGTTCACTTGACCCAAGACTTATTAGCCACTCTTTCTGTCCCAATTCCTTGGCTACTGGACTGTAATTTGTACTTTAGGAAGCCTGCCTCTTTGCAGCTCCCGTCCTGTCCAGTCTTTCTTCTGGAAGAGTTGAAAGATGTTATCACCCATAGTTCTTGTCTCCAACCACTCTGGATTCCAGTGAAAACTAAGAACAAAGGACTGTGGCCTCCTGTTGCTGAGCAATGTCCCTGTTACTTCCAATTATTCTTCATGCCACAGCTCTCACTAAACCCAATAGAGACACAATTGAACTTAATCAACCTCCACACACACAAACACCTTTGTCCAGAATTAATCTAACTTCAAGTTTTACCCTTCCAGACACAAACATTAAACTAATAATAATCTTTATTGTCACAAGTAGGCTCACATTGCAATGAAGTTACTATGAAAAGCCCCTAGTCGCCACATTCCGGCGCCTGTTCGAGTACACAGAGGGAGAATTCAGAATGTCCAAATTGCCTAACAGCACGTCTTTCGGGACTTGTGGGACGAAACCGGAACACCCGGAGGAAACCCACACAGACACGGGGAGAACATGCAGACTCTGCACAGGCAGTGACGCAGCCGGGAATCGAACCTGGGACCCTGGCCCTGTAAAGCCACGGTGCTAACCACTATGCTACTGTGCTTACCTTATTTCTAATGTTTACCAATGCAAATATAAATCTGATGAGCTTTGCACACTCCCAGTGAGACAGAGAAGACACATCCAGAGTGAGACACAATGAAGAGTGAGTTTGGGAGCTGGGAATTTGAAGCTAGGTGGGAATTTGAGGCTGGGTGGGAGGAGGTGCTTTTTATCCCTTGATTTGTCACTCTCAAATTTCCAGTGAGTAGCCTTGCCCTGCTGCAGGTGACTACAAGGGAAAGAGCTGATTGGTGAGCAGCAGGTAAGGCAGGGGAGGTTGTGGAAGCAGATACATTAATGGCGTTCATAAGGCCAGTCACGCTCCTGGTCAGTGAACCAGGAGGTGATTAGAGTGTTGGGTCATGCGCACATGTTGTGCAGCCTCCCATGCCTGCCTGAGCCCCATGTCCTGCCCATCTACCCCTTCCCCTGCATCTTCCTCAACGGACAAGTGCTTGCGTTCATCCTTGAAGGAAATCAACTATTTCTGATAGGTAAAAGGCCATTTTAATGTAAATATTAAAGCCCAGTCTTTCATACACATTTTAAAATAAGGATTTCAGTATTCATAACCTTAGGTCATGACAAAACACATAACTTAAACAGAGGTACAAAGCTTGACACATTAACAAACTAATTGAAAATAAAAGCAATATTTCTACTGACAATAACAACGGACTATTGTTCTAATGAACAGATTTCAAAGTAAGTTTCATATTAAGAAATGAGCTGTACCAGTAATCAAGATCAAGGTTGAAATAAGCACCATAGCAATATGAAGCCACCATTGTTCAGAATATGGATAAATTGAAAGTCAGCAGAAAACCAGTAAAAAGCAGACTTGATTACAGAACAAAATCACATTCCATAGCATTCAAACATGAAACATTTAAAACTTATGTTGCACATTGAGGATTGACAGTTAACCATCGAATCAAATGTATTTGATTCTCACCCAAACCAATTAGGACAACATAGAGGTTGGACAGATGGTTCCCAGACTGATAACATTCTCCTTAAACATGAGGGTCCGCACAGCCATTTTCTATCCAGGATCACTCTATACTTTGATCTGACTACTTGCTATCTTTATTTTCACTTTTCCACTCTAACTCTTGAAGTTTGCACAAGCTGTTTTGCTTTAAGCAAGAAACCATTTCTGTATTATTTTTGAAAGTAAAAATTGTTTTATAAATTACTTCTCTTTAAGTCTTTTGCTGGCAAGGCTTTATTGAGAATAGATTTAAGTTTCTCTCAATTGTAATCAGTAGAGGCAATAAAAGATTCTTACTTGCATCCGAGAAGTGTAACTCAAATTTCCACCGAGTTCTATAGTGTTTGCGAGACTGCACGTGAACCGCATGGTAGATCTCTACAATCCACCTCCTCCAGCACATCGCCCCTCTACTGCGTGATGTTGTGGAGGATACAGCAGGCCGCCACAATGTGGGTGACCCTCCCAGCATCATACTGGAGGGCCCCTCCAGAGGGTCCAGGTACCTGAACAGCGTCTTCAGGATGCCGAAGCACCACTCAATCATGCCCATGGTTGCTGCATGGGTGTCGTTGCCACGTGTCTCAGCATCGGTCTGTGGCCTAATGATAGGCGTTGTCAGCCACAACTGCAGCGGATAACCACTGTCGCCCAGGGGCCAACCCTCCAGCCACGGGGGCACCTCGAAGAGGCCGGGAATTGGCGAGTGTGACAGGATAAAGGCATCGTGCACACTGCCCAGGTTATGGGGCACAGATGTGCATGATGCGTATCTGATGATCACACACCAGTTGCACGTTCATCAAGTGGAATCCCTTTCAGTTTTTGTGGAGCAGCCTGTCATCTACAGGTGCCCATAGGGCAACATGTATCCTGTTGATCATCCCCAGACCAGGGACATCTCGGCCATGGCAGCAAACCCCGCTGCCTGAGCATCCCGATGGGCTTGGTCCACATTTAAATAGTGTATTGTGCCAACTGGGTATGTAGGGCCTTCGTGATGGCGCGGATACAGCTGTACACTGAGGTCTGTGAGATCCTAGACGGGTCCCACTCGGCACCTGGAAGGACCCCATGGTGCAAATGTTCAGGACAACCATCACCTTGACGACCACCGGGAGCAGGTGTCCTCCCCCATTCCCCCGCGATGTGAGATGCGCTATGATGTGGCAGATATGTCACCCTTTCCCCTACTCAGCCGGAGTCTTTGACGGCATGCCCGGTCTGGCAGATCCTCGAATGACTGGTGCCTCCTTTACACCCCCTCCTCCTCCTCAGCATGTTGGGTGGCTAGCTCCCCATGCTCAGCAGCTGCCTCCTGTTCGTCTGAGCCTAAATAAGAAATAATGGCCCTGAATTACTGAATTATTTCAGCATCAAAAATGATGGAGCTAATTGGAAATCTAAACAGAACACAGTTAAATCTGGTCTTTGGACCTATTTCTGACCATCAAGATGTCCTTTGCTTTTGTCAATTATGTCTAATATTCCATATTGCAACCTTAGCAATTCTGGATGCGGCAGAATCCTGTCTTCCTGGCATCAAGAATTACTAGGGGATCAAGTGAAGGATTTCAAATTTAAAAGGTCATCAATGGACAATTATTAGATTATTCTCACAGTACGGAACTCTTCAATGCTTTAAAATTTTACACTCGGGACTTACTTACAGGAAGACTGGTGCCCGCTGCACATTTAAAGGCACAGGATCCCTCCCAGAATATTTAAGTGATACATAGAATTTATAGTGCTGAAGGAGGCCATTCAGCCCATCGAGTCTGCATTGGCCCTTGGAAAGAGCACCCTACCCAAGCCCACACCACCACCTCATCCACATAACCCAGTATCCCCACTCAACCTTTTTGGACACTAAGGGCAATTTAGCATGGCCAATCCACCTAACCCGCACATCTTTGGACTGTGGGAGGAAACCGGAGCACCCGGAGGAAACCCACGCACACACGGGGAGAACGTGCAGATTCCGCACAGACAGTGACCCAAGCCGGGAATCGAACCAGGGGCCCTGGAGCTGTGAAGCAACTGTGCGAACCACTATGCTACCAATACTGACCACATGAAGTTCAGAAGCAGACAGAAATCCCTTTAGCTACAAAAATACCTATATTGTAAGGGTCCTTCCTATTTGTTCTTTTTCATTCCCGATTTATTCTCTTATTTCCCCTCGTTTTTAATTTTGCCATTACATTGTTGATCCATGGATGATTTATGGACATGTGTCTTTAAGGCAACCTGCCATTTTAATTCAAGCAGAAGGAAGCCATGGCCTGTGCCTTTAATGCAAGCAGCGGATTTCAGTAACAGAAGAGTTCAGTGATGACTCTGTTTGACTGATTTGGCTGGTGGTCAATAAATTGGCCGGAAAGTCAGCATTCTGCATGATAACAGGTGGTGATTGGATCTGTTCTCACTGAAATAGTTCAGAGACCTAAAGAGCTTTCAGTTTTGTTTTGGCAGCTCAGGGAGAAACTCCCCCCCCCGCCCCCATCCCACCCCCCACGTTTTCTACTTGTTTTCTCCAGAAATAACCAGACAATTCACACCAAACGTTCACTGAGTGATCTGACTCTCTCAGCAAGCAAATAAAGAATATGATAGTTCTATCTGCAGAACAGGTGAATGTGAAGCCAGGGGCCTCTCTTGGAAAGGCTGTGAGGAAGGCATTTCTAGCTGCAAGGAAGATTATTATGGGCTGTAAACCAGAGACTTTAATCCACATTCATATTGCAAAGAATGTGCACTAAATAACTCATCATTCGAAGCAAGAACTTTTATCCTTTGACCTTAATCCTTATTACTTATCCTCTTTCCACCCCTTTGTATTTGTCAGCCTTGTGTGTGTTGGTAAAGGATGGGGCAGGTGAAAGGGGAGCCAGGCATTAGGTCATCATTAAGCAGCTGTATTTACTGCATATTTCATATTTCTTCTTGGTACAAAAAAGTAGTAATTGTGTTTAAACTTAAAAACCTGGTGACTGTAATTATTGGACAGCCAAGAGCCAAAGACTTCAGGTATTCTTATAAGGATTATTGGTTAATTCACTTGTGTTGTGACTCCAGGATGAGTGGGGCTAGAATTTACCACGCACTTGCCCAGGGTGTTGCAACAATATATTTAAGCTGTCTTTGCTACAACCCCATTTGTTTTGCCTGCTAAGCCAAACCTCCAGCAAGACCATCTCAATCCTAACTCTTCACCTGCTTTCTTCTATCTTCTGCTATGATCCCCAGAGAGACTGATAACTTTTTAACATATATTTGAATTCTAGGTGGCCAACTTAATGAAAATTCATAACAAGATTTTCAAGTTTAACAGCTTTTAATGCAACAAGCCAACTAATAGCTACATTTATCATACAATACTTAGTCGATAACAAATACACTAAACTACAGAAAAGATAGCTCCATTTTAATTTTGAATATGGTCAAAAACTACACACCAGCCATGTTGACCCTGCGATCTCCTCCTTACTAACATCTGGGGGCATATGCCAAAATTAGACGAGCTGTTCCACAGACTAGTCAAGCAATAGCCAGAGAATGTCATACGCATGAAATCAAACCATACAGGGAATGTTGCAGACACCACCATGACCATCCCTGTGTGTGTCCTGTCCCACCATACATACCCACCAGAGGTAGCAGCGCAATAGTATACAGTCGGGAGGGAGTTGGTGACAAGGGCACAGAATGTATTCTGGGTGGAGGACATCAATGTCTATCACCAATAGTGGCTCAGTATCACCACTACTGACCAAGCTGACCAAGTCATAAAGGCCATAACTGTTAGACTGGTCTTCGGCAGGTAGTGAGAGAACTAAAAAAAAAGGGGAAAAACCTGCTTGATCTTGTCCTTGAACAGATCTTGCAACTAAAAACTGGGCATTCATATGAGGCACTGTGGGCCATCAGCAGCAGCAGAATTGTATACAACCACAATTTGTAAACTCATGGCCCAGCATAACCCCCACTCTATTATTACCATCAAGGTGGAGGATCACCCTGGTTTAATGAAGATTGAAGGTGGGAACTATCTCTTCAACCAGACACTGCCCTCCCTTCCCACATCCTACTTGGTAGTTTACAGGAAGGCCGCATGCTCCTCTCCACTGACCACACAAGCTGTATTCCACTGTCTCCCTCTCTCTTTGTATCTGTGAAACCTTTCTCTCTCTTTTTCCCCTTTTCTCTGTCCCAAAGACTTGGAGACTGAAAGTCTATCGACATTCATTACAGTTGCTCTTGCCTTTATTTTCTTGCACCTTATTCCCAGTAAATCAACCCAGACCCTTTGTCCCCATAGCAACCAACCTATCTAGGCTTGTTGTCGGGCAAAATTAGAAGCAGGTCGCATGAAGCTGTTAATTCCTCCATTTTACATTGAATTAAAGGGGCAATCCCAAAACATAATCATCTTAAAAACACTTAGATTCATATCACTCTCTTCAAATTGTCTCCAAGCTCACCTTATCCATGAGAACCACTTCCTTCTCCCTTGATTCTGTTCCCTTTGAATCTCTCCACAAACAATTTGTCCAATGTCCAGTTCTGAATGACAACAAATTCCTCCAATTAAATACTGGGATGACAAAGGGCCACGCACAACCCCACACAAACTCCATTCTATTGCTATTACTTACCTCTTATACTCCCAATCTTTGAACTGAAGAACCTTTTCCCCCCTTGTGTTTTCCATCTCATGCTGAATATCACGTTAGCCATTGGTTTACCATCCCCCTTTCCTCATCTTCATCACCGTTCCTTTGCAATCTGCACATCCCCTTCTCATCCATGCCCTCTATCCACCTTCTCCCACTCTCCTCCTTTTTAGTTTATGCCCCATTCACCTCCGGTTTTGCTAACTGTCCCATTCACCTTTGCTAACTCTCCTTCCTTTCTCTTTTCTCGACCCAATCTCTCCTCCTCTCCCTATCTCCTCCCCCCAGTCCACATTCCTCCTTAACCTCTCTGTTCTGTCTCTTCCTCTTCCCCTTTTACCACCCCTCCAACTGTCTCCCCTTCCCCCTCTCCATTTGGATCTAGATATTCCCAGCTATCCAGCCACATGTGAGCCGAATACTACATTAGGTCTCAACTCTGTACTATACCACAGGCATTTGATGAGTGTCATACTAAAACTGAAACATCTGCATGAATACCATTTGTTAACCTCTGGTTTAAAAACAATTGCCACCTTCTTTTAAAGTCTCTTATTATGTTTGCTCACAATACTCAGTCTCCTAATTAGCATACCTATTAAATGTCAGTTCATAATTTAATTTCCAACTTAAACTTGTAAAAAGTGCAAATTATTTAAAATAGCATATGCTGGAACAGAGTGAAAGGCATCAGATCAGTTCCAGCATTGTCTCGGAGCTTCATGCTTTGCAGAGTAACCAGGACCTCTTGAATTGCATTCTTTGTGGCTCTATTTCTGTTTGAGTAGCCTTCATTCTACGTGTTATTTTGAAAGTGCAAGCTCCTTTGCTAAGGCAGTAGTAATACTGTGGTGCATTGCCATCACTTCCCAATCATCTCTCATTGACATTCACCATGTTACTCAGTACTCTTTTCACAGGCTGCTGAAATGATAGCCATAGCAGGCATTCAAAATGAGTTATTTTACTCATACTCTTAACTCATTTACATGTATGAAACACTGATTCCCTATCAAAAGAATGTGTGCTCAGCGGCCGTTTTCCGAGGCCCTACAAATCAACAATAGAACATTGTGGTGGCATACTTGTTTTAGTTCACTTAATTAAAAAACATTACAGCCTTGAAATTACTTTTACATTTTTAATGAAGGGAATTTTAATGAAGGGTTGTCTGAGCGGTGCTTACAGTCTACAGAAGGTGCAGATTTTGCACAAGATTAAGAACTTCTCTCAATATTTGTCTTCAGATCAAACATCTTCTGTACATCCTTTGTTGGACAGGTTTGGGACATGCCATTCACTCAACCTGTCCTTTTTCTTGTTGCACTTTCTAGTTGATAACTTAACTCCTTTATATTTTATTCCATGAATATTAAATGCTCTGTCAGCAAAATTACACTTCTGGAGTCTTCTAAGTTCCATTTTACCCAGAGAGTGGTTCTGGAAGCAGCACAACTATGCTCACATCAGGTCTTGTTTAAAAGTGTTAAATGCTTTAAACAGATGATGGTCAGTTTTACAGCAATTTTTTTAAAAACGGACAAATTTCTGCTCCGTTTGTGCAAGGCTGTATTCAGTCTAACAATTTCAGTGGGCGAGCTGATGAAACAGGCCTGCATAATAACATGAAATCATTCAAATTTACAGCACAGAAAGTGGCTATTTTGGCTGTACCAGCCAAAAAATAGAGCTATCTGGTCTAATACAACTGCCCCACTCTTAGTCCATTGCATTGTGGGTCTAGGCACTTCAAGTGCACAACCAAGTTAAAGCTGGTTTGAATTCTCAGTGGCATATCACAGGCAGACTTGGACCATTTCTCTTCAATGCTCCAGCTGCTTTGGGTTCCATTTCTAAACAATTTAACTGGACTGTGAGTAATAAATTTCACTGAGGTGGAATTGCTTTAAATAATTAAAATAAGCTAATTTAAGCCTTTATTAAATTACTGGACAGTGTCCTAAAACATTATTTTACCATTGCTGTATGGCATAATTTCACCCCAAATGTTTTTCTTGATGTTCTTGAACAATGACTTGCTCGTCCTTAAGTACATTGTGGCTTCAATTTTGTGAGCCCACAGCAAATGCAAAGAAGGTTGGGTTGTTGGGTCTCAACGCCCGTGGAAAAGATCAGGGATGGGATTCTCCGTTGCCCAACGGCGATATCATAATCGACGATCGGGTGGAGAATCGACTCCGATGCCCAAATCAGGGCCAGCGCAGAAGCACAGGGCTAGTGAGCAGCAGCAGACAGAGACAGCTCAGCAGAGGCAGTTTACCTTAGCTTCACTGGTCATACCTCTTGGCTGTATTATATCTAGTTAAACTCTGGAAATAGAACAAACCCACTGAATAAAGTATTTGTGTTAACTGGAAGTCTACAATCTTTATTCAGACTTAGAGAATAACATATTCCCTATGGCACGAGACACGTGTGGTCTCAGCGGAGGGAACCTGACGCGCACTCGGCCGGGATCCGTGCCGCTGGCCATGGGGGCTTCCACAGGGGCGGAGGGTACTGGTGGGGAGCGACCAGGGGGTGGGCGGTGGGCATGCGGATGGCGGGTCGGGTCCACGCATGGCCGCTGCCATGTTGTATAGCACGACCGCTGCAGGTCGTTGCCGTGCACATGCGCAACCAGGACCCCGGCCATTTTCCAGCCTTTTTCAGTGCAGGAGCCAGGAGTTTCACCCGGCGCCGCTACTAGTCCCTCACCGGTCCCGGAATCGGTGAGGGTTTCACGCAGAAATATGGGTCGTAAAAGACCACACATGCTCCGTTGTCGTCAACACTTAGTAGCTGAAACGGGGAACGCAGCCCCAGAACATTCACACGTTAACAACCCATTTAAAGTTATTAGAATTCTAGTGGCCCTGCTGCCAGGTCCTTGGGTCTAGATGCCATATGATGACCTGACTGGTCATTTTCCTCACTAAATTTTGAAGGTGGTCTTATAGGTCTCCTTTAGCGCCCCTGGGGCTATGGTATCTTTCCCCCTACCCATCTCTACCACCAACACCTCCAGTGCCCGATTCATCAGTCTGAATTCTTCTGTTTGCCCTGGCATTCTGTTTCCAAGAATTTCCATTGCAGCTTCCTTTTAAAGGACAGCCTGCCTTAAAAAGAAAAGCAGGCTGCCTGCATCATGTGGTTTGCAACAACCCTGCTGGAGCTTTTGACTGAGTGAAAAGCTTACCAGCACACATTGAGAAGGAGACAGCAGCATTGAAGGTGCACTAGCTCGTGCTAAAATCATTCCGATGAGATGGGTATACAAATTGTCAGTCTTACCCACCTCAATTTGAATGAGTGTGGGCAGGTTGTGAGTTGCAGTTCCTGTTCAATTGGAAGAATCAATTTCTGGCCCATTATTCCTGGCTGAAACCCAGAGAAGAGCCATTAGTATGTTGTAAACAACTCTACACCATTCATATTTGTATGGTTCCCTTTATCAAAGAAAGGGCTGTAAGGTTTGGAGGATTCTAGAAATGGAGTTAAGAAGGGCATAATTCGGCTCAGTAATGCCCGTTTTTTTGGCATGACAAAATATCATAGAACATAGAACATACAGTGCAGAAGGAGGCCATTCGGCCCATCAGGTCTGCACTCACCCACCTAAGGCCTCACTTCCACCCTATCCCCGTAACCCAATAACCCCTCCTAACATTTTTTTGGTCACTAAGGGCAATTTATCATGGCCAATCCACTTAGTCTGCACGCCTTTGGACTGTGGGAGGAAACCGGAGCACCCGGAGGAAACCCATGCAGACACGGGGAGAACGTGCAGATTCCACACAGACAGGACCCAGCGGGGAATCGAACCTGGGACCCTGGCGCTGTGAAGCCACAGTGCTATCCACTTGTGGTACCGTGCTGCCCATATCTTGGGTGGGATTCTCAATTGGCTGTTGCCGAAATCGGGAAACGTGATTGGACGGAGAATAGGTTGCGACAGCAATATTGCGGCAGGCGCCGATTTGACGCCAAATCGCAATTCTCGGCAGCAGCGTCAATGCGGTCCAGAACACACGTACAGTAAACACCAGCCTGACATGGTATTCTCCGGAACCTCTGCAATTCTCCGCCTCTGATGGGCCGAGTTCCCGATGGCACGGTTCACTTATGCTTTTAAATATCCTGAAACCGGCGCCATGGCTGCTAAGGGAGAGAGAGGGGGTACGGAGAGTGTCCAACATCGTCATAGTTTGCTGACTGTTGTGCCGCTGGCTCGGGGGGCTTCTGCCATGGCCCGGAGGAGTAGTGGGGGTTGGCCAGAAGGTGGGTTGTGGGGTCGGGGTGGATGGACGCTGAACACCATTGGCTCAACCGGACAGGTAGCCATGCAGCTGCGCACGCCGCTGACAGCACACTGTGAATTTAGGGCCACAGCCGTGTAGGTGTCTCCCAAGGACACTCTCCTAGGTACCTTCTAACCCAAGCCGACCCATCAATGGGATGTGCATGCTCCAGCACAACCAGTGCCATCTTGTTGGCTGGGATGTGTGCATGTGTGCGGGGATTGTCATGTGTATATGCGGCTGAAGCTTGTCAGCCTCCCAAGTGTCAATCACAGACCTGGCAAATACTGCACCATTTTTCATTTTGAATCGATTGTGTTCCATGTGGCGCCAGTGCTAGCCCCTCCACAGTCGCTGAATCGGTCCAGGTTCTGCACAAGTTTTGCTGTCGTGAAGGTCTACAAATCGTGCCCCAGCGTCAACACTTAGTCACAGAAATGGAGAATCCAGCCCCTTATATCTCCAAAATGATGTCCGCTGCATATGTGCATGCTTTCAATGGTAAGTGCTCTAGACACCATACTTGTAAAGGATTTAGTGCTTGCCCACATTGGGCACAAGTTTACATTATTTGCTGCCTGAATAACAGATGTGCAACTCAGAGGTGCCAGAAGTCCTGTACATGAGTCGAGGCTATTTCATTGTTTTCCCTCAAAACATCGAGAGGTAGATTGAGAATGTGAATATATCAGCTTAGTGAAATTACTAGTAGTGCAGGCACCCATCCATTGCATCTTCATGGCTCTAGGGAACCCACATGTCAATGGGGAGAGGTACACAAGATGTTCCACTCAATTAATGGGCAGTTGGTGTGCAACAATGCACAAACCATAATGTTGTTGAATGCCTGCTATCCTAGCGGCAGCTGCCACACCTTCATCCTGAAGCAGTCTGGTGTTCCCATTGTCTTCATGCCACCAAGAAGAACCAGAGGGTGGATGCTCAGAGACATGGGAAAGTCTCTGCACATAATTGATGACCTCGCCCTCTGCCACCCAATGTTGAAAGGACAAGAAGTATGCAATGAATATCATGCACCCACCAGAATCATTATGGTGAAGATCATTGGCATTCTCAAGCAGCAGTTCCACTGCCTGAACCACTGGAGAGGAGCTCAACAATACTCTTTGAATTGTGTATCCAAGGTCCTGATAGTCTGCTGCATTCTCCACAACTTTTCAGTCATAATGGTGCAACCATTGCCATCAATCATCCATAGTGTTATGGGCCAGGGTTTAGAGAGCCCCAAAGTGTATCATGGAGTTCACCTGACCCACAACTTTGAATAGATTGTGGTTATGGGGAGCATATGGTCCTACTCTGCAGGTGTGATGCAACAGAAATCTACAGTGCTTTTAAATTAAAACACTGTTTATTTATGAAACCAGTTAACACTTTATAAACCCACAGTAAACATCTTAACAACTATCAACACCAATAAATCCCCCAAAGAATACAGTACTCTCTAAGTAACTCTTAATCTTTCCTTGCAACATCCATAAGACAAAAATAACCTCTTTAAAGAAAGACATCAGGTTTAACTCCACTACTGAGAACAATTACCACTTTGAAATCACCAAATGAACATTCATAAGCTTGCAGAGATTCATTCACATCTTGCTCTGATTGCAGCTTTTTCAAATCTAAAACGAAACTAAACACACCCTGTAGCAGACAGCCCAAAGTGAAAGTAAAAGCAGACAGACAGCCCAGCTCCACCCACACTCTGACATCACTGATAAACACCCATTTCGTAAAGGTACATCCACTACAGATATTTTTATAAACACCCATTTCTTAAAGGTACTCTCACATGACAATAGAGCACAAAAGGGAGGAGAAAGAGGAAGAGGAGGAGAAAGGGATGAGGCTTCACTCAAGGTGGGCTATTCAAGATTGCCTGCTCAGAATTCCCTTCCCTTTGGAGATCATCCTTTCACCGTAAGGGCTCCATTATTCTCTATGTTCCCATTAATCTGGGATTTTCCAGCACAGCGTCCTCTTGACCAAAATCCTGCAATAAAAGTAACCAACAAAAACATTTCCGTCACATATTTTTCCAGCAACAATAATACAAACAAAAATCAACCATTTGCCCTTGTGCATTCCCTTAGTGCCTGACTTGTCGGTGCCTTTACCTGACCTGGTGCTCCTACGCAATGCTAGTGAGTTTCTCCATCATGGCTGGTAGACGCCTGCTGACTTTCACTGGGGGTGAGTGGGGTGTGCTCTCAGATAGCTCTGGGTCTTGAGGGTCGATGTAAAGCTTTTCCACCTAGAAATAGACATCAGCTGTTTAAGTTGTTTGGTTGAGAGGGAGCATCAAAATCACTAATGTGATAAACGCAGTAGTAAAACGAGTGCACAAATGTATTCCCTGGTGAGCTGGCAAATACACTTTTCTTCCACTGTGCCCTGGTTGTAGCCCACGCGCGCCTGGTATCCTCACCACTCACACAGATGACATTATCTGAGCTTGTGGCTGAAACTGTGAAATCAAGTCATTCATGTTCGCTAACTTCTACCTTTGGATTCACTGCCAGAGCATGTTGCAGTTCTTGGGTATGTGAAAGGAAAAAGAGAAAGTGTTTGATTATGGCGAGGGGAAAAGAGAAATTAAGAAATGCAAGTTTACACCTTTTGTACCTTGTGAGTCAAAGGGAATTGTGAGATAAGAGAGAAGTGGGATGAGAGAAAGAGAATAAGGATGCAGCTACCCTCATCTTCAACCACTTCTACCTTAAAGGTAGCTGAAACGTTAACCTATTTCTAACATTTTCTTTTTGGGTTTCCAGCACTGCAGTATTTGGCTTTTGCATTAGTGTTTTTTTCCCCTTTGTCTTCTTGTGCTAACCAAAAAACTTGTCTGGTTGCTCAACTTTTCATTCTCAGGGTTCTGTAGCCACGCCTTCCTGCACCTTGTCAGTTGCCTAATGAGCAATTAGTGACTATTTTCCTTGAGAAGAAGTAAGCCAAGGTTGGTTTTTTTTCAAAGTGATTACAAGATGGAACCAATACTGCTGGACCTTTGTAACTAAGCCAAACCTTTGTGGCAGACTAACTAATCTGCCGCTTAAGCCAGGCAAATCCGCAGACCATTATTGATGATTGAACAGCCAGATTCCCTCAGTAATAGATTCTGATGGGATATATTTAGCACCAGGGGCTAGGATTTTTTCTAATTGGCTCCAGAAAATCCTGCAAAGCTGGTCAGTGCTGTCTGCATGCTTAAGTGCTCTGTGCTGATTTTAGCCAAATAAATATCAGCAACATTTAGCCAAATAAACATCAGAGCTTGCTAACCTTTGGGTCTCATCAGTTTAGGTTGAGGTAAGTGGGGTTTGTTCCAATGGGGAATATGTGCACTCCTTATCAGGTATGTTTAATCCAGAGATACTTTTTCTTATCCTTTCATGGGATGTGGGTGGCGCTGCCTAGGCCAGCATTCATTTGCCATTCCTAATTGTCCTTGAAAAGGTGGTAGTGAGCCGCCTTCTTCAGCGGCTGCAGTCCATGTGGTGTAGGTACATCTATAGAGATGTTAGGGATGGAATTCCAGGACATTGCCCAGCGACAGTGAAGGGACAGTGATATAGTTCCAAGTCAATAAAAAGGTATGTTGGAAGGGAGCTGAGGAAACATTCCACTCCTGTAGTTCCGATGTAACTGCTTTCTGAAGGGAGGTGTCCTGAAGAGCGTGGTAGGCAAGGAAATCCAACCAAAAGAAAAAAAAATGGCTAAAAGTGGTTTCATTTCTGGGGAGACGAGGAAAGTTATTAGTGCAGGTGGTCTAGCAGTTGGCAAGTTCTCATGGGGGACAGGTGTAATATAGTCATGGATGACTGCACAGATGTGGATAGCAGCCTCCTCTGTCGTTATCACCTGAACTTACAAGATGTTGTGCCACATATCGAAGGACAGAGGTTAACAATAGTGTTCAGATTGCATCCTTTATTAAATCCAGATCATGTGAAACCCAAATCACTGGGTTTTGCAGGTAAGGAAGGATATAAGCTCACCCTCTAATCATCAAGTACCAACTTGTCCTCTGTCAGCTTCACCTGCTATGATCACTCTTATCAAATGAGATAGTTTGGGGGATCAAGAAGGTAGGAATGGGGGAACTTTAGCCTATGCACAAACAGGTTTGATGTTCTTGCAACCTCCATTGATGAGAGCAGAGACTGCAAGGAGGCTTACCAAATTGACCACAGCACCATGGTTCAAGGGGTCATTAAAGTGGGGTGAGCAGGGGGAGTAAAAATGAATGTAGTTGTAGTAGGAGACGGTATAGCTAGAGGGATAGATAGCGTTCTCTGCAGCCTAGAGCATTAGTCCTGAAGGCTGCATCGCATGCCCGCTGCGAAGTTTAGCGATACCTCTTCAGAGCTGAAGAGGAACTTGGAGTGAAAGGAGAAGGATCTAGTTGCTGTGGTCAACGTAGATACCAATAACATACGTAGGAGAAAGAAAGATATTCTGCTGAGGAGTATGAGCAGCTAGGGGCTAAATTACAAAACAGAATGACAAAGGTAAAAATTTATGGAGCACTACCTTAGCCATGACCAAATTGGCAAAGGGTAATTAAGATCGGAGAGTTGAATATCTGGCTTAAAGTTTGGTGTGGGAGAAATTGACCAGGATTCTCGGCCGGCATGATTCTCTGTTATGTCAGCGCCTGGGGTGTTCCCGACGACGTGGGGCTGCCCCACAATGGGAAACCCCATTGACCGGCTGGCGCAACGGAGAATCCCGCCGGCCGGTCGGGGCAGAAATGTGGCGGGGCGGGGCGGAGAACCCCGACCATTGCTTTTCATTCATGGGGTGTGGCACCAGTACTGGGGAAAGAGGGACCTGTGCAGTCGGGGTGTCCTTCGCCTGAACTGCGCTGGGACCAGTGTTCTGGTGAATCACATAACTAGACCGGTTTAGGTGGCTTTAAACTAAATAGTCAGGGGAGGGTTCAGAAGAGGTGACATTTGGAAAGTTAAAGGAAAGAACATGTAATTGTACAGAATAGTAATGTGGGTAATGATAACCAGAGAATGACAGGAACAGATAGGGCATAGAAATGTACAGTGCAGCAGTAAATAAGGTCTTCTCTGTAGTTTAGAAATGTATTACTCACAACTTTTCCTGAAGAGGCCCCTTTGCTTCACATCAAGCTCTGCTTTCGGTTTTGGGTTTATTTCCAGGCCTTTGCCTTTTCGGGAGAGAGAGTTGGTCAGTTTATATCAGCCTATTCCGCAGAGAGAGTTGGTCGGTTTGCCCCAGCTTGTACAGCCTATAATGGCTCTCCCATTCATAGATTCATCCAGACACCCTGCCAGTTCAGAAACACAACCTTTCTGAAGGAAACAGAGAGGGGAGAAGACAGCAGTTTTTCCTCACAGCAAAGAGACAAACTGAGACCAAAACCTAACCCTTTGTTATGGGCCAAGGTTTAGAGAACACCAAAGTATATCATGGAGTTCACCTGACCACAACGTTTAATAGATTTTGGTTATGGGGAGCACAAGGGCCCACTTTACGGGTGTGATGCAACAGAGATCTAAAGTATTTTTAAAACAAAACAATGTTTATTCTATCAATCCAGTTAACATTTTATAAACCCACAGTAAACATCTTACCAATTATGAACACTGATAACCCCCCCAAAATATACAGTACTCTATAGGTAACCCGTAGTAACATTCTGAACAACATCCATAAACCAAAACACTTTTTAACAAAGACAGTATGTTTGAATTCTCTGCAGAGAACAGTTATCACTTTTAAATTATCGAGTAATCTAAACACCTTGTTTAACATACAGAGAGAGGGTTTGAATGCAGCTCTCCAACTGAAAGCGAAACTAAAACACGGAGCCAAAAGGAGCATCCAGCTCAAAACCAAAGTAAAAAGCAGAATCACATTCCAGCTCCACCCACACAATGACATCACTGCAGCCATTTGATAAAACACACTTTTCTTAAAGGGACTCTCACATGACACCTCCCCCCGAGAAAAACAAATAAACCATCAACTCCAAAATGGTTTCATTTTTCACCTTTTCCCTTTCTTTTAAATAACAGTGACAATAAATATACTTTTTTTTGTTTAACTAAACAAAACACGCCAACATTTATAATAACATAGCCCATTTTAGTTCTTCTTCCTGCAACTGGAATCCTTATTGATTGACAGTGTCTTTGGACAAGAAGGTCTCTGCACGATCCGTCCATTTCTCTACGCCTTGGCAGCTCTCTTTAAGATCAGATACTTTAATTCAACCTGATCACAGAGCCCCTTGTAATTCTCCAACACAGGAGCATTGGTTAACACAGCCTTCAGGCAGTCAAATGCCTGTTGGCACTTCGCTGTCCACTGAAATTTGCTATGCTTCTTTAACAAGTCCGTCAGTGGAGGGACCACACTGCTAAAATTCGGCACAAATTTCCGGTAAAATCCACCCATGCCAAGAAATCAAATTATTTCCCTTCGTGTCAAGGGTATTGGCCCAATAATTTTTGTTTTCACATCCTGGGGGACCTTTCAAACCTGTCCAATTGCATGGCCAAGGAAAGTGATTGGGCTTTTCCAAATTCACTTTTGGCTAGGTTTACCACCAAACCCGCCTCCTGAAGTCGATCGAATAATTCCATCAGATGCTTTAAATGTTCCTTCCCTGTCTGACTGAAAATTACCAGATCGTCGATGTATACCGCACAATTGGGTAATCCTGAAACAACTTTGTTAGTTAACCGTTGAAATGTGTCTGGGGCGTTTTTCATGCCAAATGGCATAACTTTGAATTTGTATATACCATCTGGAGTCACAAAAGATGAAGTCACCTTCGCCCTTTCGGATAAAGGTGCCTGCCAGTAACCTTTAAGTAAATCCAGTTTGGAAATAAAAGCTGATTGTCCCACCTTCTCAATGCAATACTCCAAATGTGGGATAGACTAAGAGTCCATTCTTATAACTGCATTAACCTTTCTATAGTCCACACACAAACATTGGGTACCGTCCGGTTTCGGGACCACCACTATGGGTGAGCTCCATTGGCTGCAACCCACTTCAATTATGCCATTTTTAAGCATACTTGCAATTTCCTTGTTCACCTGTGCTAATTTCAAAGGGTTAAGTCGATATGGATTTGTTTAATTGGAACAGCATTTCCCACATCTACATCATGTATAGCCATTTTAGTACTTCCCATCTTATCTCCACAAACTTGCCCATGTGATATCAATAACTCTTTCAGGTCAGTTTGTTGTTCCTCTAAATCAACAATTTATGCCAATTTTTAAGAACATCCTCATTTTCCAATTTAATTTGAGGGATGTCAAATTCAAAGTCATCTGGATTTGGTTCGTCACTTTGAGTTAGAATCATTAAAATGTCCTCCATTTTTCTCTTCTTCCCTTTCAAAGTACCTTTTAAGCATATTCACATGACATACTCGGTGAGTTTTCCTTCCATCTGGTGTTCTTACCACATAATTCACCTCACTTAATTTCCATTCAATCGGATAAGGTCCACAAAACCTTGCTTTTAAAGGTTCACCTACCACTGGTAACAATACTAAAACTTTAACTCCACTGGCAAAACTACGAACTTTGGATTTTTTGTTCGCTACCCGTTTCATCACATTTTGTGCAACTTTTAAATGTTGTCTAGCCAATTCACCTGCTCTATTTAATCATTCCCGAAAATCTCACACGTAATCCAATAATGTAAGTTCCGACTGCTCATTCACCAATTTTTCCTTAATCAATTTAAGTGGTCCTCTTACCTCATGACCAGAAATTAGTTCAAAATGACTGAATTTGGTCGACTCATTAGGTGCATCCCTAATTGCAAATAGTACGAAGGGAATTCCTTTATCCCATGTAGCCACCTAAAATGGCTGATTCCCTATTAATTTGGCCAAAACCCGATATAAAATGGCTAACCGAAAAGGCTGATGGGAAAAGCAGCCAACAGGACACAAACGGACAGCTGCAGACAGAATAGCGTATTTGGCTCTGGGGAAGTCGGCCCAGATCGATACCTACGACTATTAGGAGCACATCAACACAGACATCTGCAGTTTAATCAGCTATCCCCGGGAACAATTGCAACATATTAGCAATTGAATGCCGGGCCAGACCTCTCGGCGCCTGCAGTGGCCGAAACAAAGACAGGTGAACGACCACCCCCCAATCGAGGAATCGCCCCATTATTGGAGCATATCAAACCCAGTGATTGGGAACAAGTCCAATCACTTGGGACTCAGGGTCAAGGGCCGCCCCGAGAAGCGGGAAGCCCCTGGGCCCTATAAATTGAGGGGCCAAGTTCAGATCTCTCGCTCTCTCCCTTCTTCTCCTGCTCGCAACCTTCGCAAGAACATCGACCAGAAACTGTAAGTTTGACTCCAGCTACCCGATAGAGACTCCTAGCCATCGACCCGTATCAGCCTTTTGAATCCCGCAGGCCAGATCCAATTCAATAAACCATTTGTTTCCCTGACCTGGTGGGCCATCCCCCAAAGTTAAGTATTGGCCAGTAGTGGTAGGTTTTGATATAGATAGTAGGATTATTGTGTAAGTATCTATTGCTGTACATAATAAATGACTGTTGATTTCAATCTTACTAAGCGGTGTGCTGACTTATTAATCATAACTCGAGCTTGAACGACGTGGCGGTATCAGAAAGATACCTGGTGACTCGTGAGCAAAGGTGACATTATCAGAGCTAATAAAACTAAGGCTAAAAAGAGCAACATAATTGGCGACTCCGCCGGGACCCGACATAGAAGTGGAAAACCACTCCGGGAGAACCCCAGAAATTTGAATAGAATCCAATTGGAAACAAAAACAAAAAAACCACAAGTGTTCAAGCGGTTCTGGTTAATAATTCACAATTCGGAAGGGTGTTATGCATGCGTAACTAACAGGGTTATAAGGTAAAACTGATAGATTTTGTTGCGTCAAAACTGTCGGAGGTCGGTATTTTTGGAAATTAGCGCAAGACGTACCCGCATCTACGACACCACCTTAGCCCCCTGTTCCAAATTTCAACGTAGCAAGCAGATAAGAGAGATGGCCATGCAGGCAATGCAACGCCTCATGAACCCCGAAGAATTTACGGTCGCACCGATCAGCAGCATTAAAGTGGGACACTGTCCCATTTGGGAAGCGGAAATTCGGAAATTTCTACAGGGCAAAGGATGGCCCGTGTGGAGCGGTTTCTGTAATAATGACGACTCAGGTCCCGGGAGTATAGGGCATACTTGGTGGGAGAACATGAGTGAAATTCATAAGAAAAGCTTAGCGAAAGCACGCAAGCCGATGGCAATCGTGTCCTGTATGGCACAATTGCGAGGCACAGAGGAGGTCGTCAGGACGCTTCGAAAAGAAATAGAAGGCATACATCGTATGAGTAAAATCGATGTATGTGTGAGATGGAAAAAGAGAACCTGGAATTGAAAAGGCAGTTAGAAGCCAAGGACGAAGAGGTGGCTGACGCCAAACGGGGTCACCAGTCTTGTCTGGCGCATTTAAGCAGTTTTCAATCCCAGTATGAGAAGGCTTATCAGGACATGCATGCAGTCCTGGTTAAGAAAGAGACAGAGAAGCAGGTGAAGACACTACAGAAGCAATGTAGTGATCTCAAGGCAGCCTTTAGAGCGCTCCACACTGCAACCACGGAACAAAGGCAGAGTACCTTAGACCACGCGAAGTGCCGAAAGCAAATTGCAGTCCTGCAATCAATGCTTTCTGTCCAAAAGGGATTCCAAGACACCTTAGGGGAAAGTTTAGAACAGGAAGACGGCCCTGATTGGGAAGAACTGCAGGAGACAGCGCAGAGATATGTTCAGGGAACATGTGCGCAGGGAAAGCCCCAAAGGAGGAAAGCACCCCCACCCCCCACACAGCAGGTAATACAGGCTCCCATGAACCCTGTAACAACCCACCGCACAGCCACAGCAGACAAGGCGGAAGTCTTATATTCCACCCCCCTCACAGTGACCCAATTACGGGACACGTGTGCTAAAATCACACAGTTCCTCCCTGCTTCAGACCCACACCATTTCTGTGCCACCGTCAAACACCAGGCGACCTTGTACGGCCTGGATGAGAAAGAGCAGGTAAAGCTCACGGTCCTCAGCTTAGACCCATCGGTCGCAGCAGCCCTTCCCGACCCACAGAATGTAGGAGGAGGCACCCTTGCAGAAATGCATACCGCGATCCTGGATGCGATCGGGTATAACCGGGGCGACCCCATGGATGGCCTAAATAAGTGCAGACAGAAAAAGTCTGAACACCCCACAGCGTTCGCAGGACGCTTGTGAATTCACTTTGAAGCCGTTTTCGGCAACGTAGACCGTGCCCATTTGTCCGCAGACAATATGGCCAAATGGACCCGCACCCTTATCTCCCATGCCATGGAAGCAGGACAGAATGCCTGTAGTAATTATGACCCCTCGGAGGAGACTCATAATGAGAAGTGAGTGGTCAAAAGATTGTCCCGCGTTTGGGAACAGTCGGCTCACAGTAAACCCGCCGGTAGAACCCCCGAGGAAAAACAAGCCGCCGCAGACGTGCAGGCAGTAAGAACCACTCTTCACAACCCCGCCTGGGTAAACGAGGGAAAGAGCAGCCCCACAGCAAAACCGCAAGAATGCTACAATTGCGGACAATTGGGACATTTTGCCAAAGAATGCAAGGCCCCTAAAAAGCCACAGAGAGCCCAACAGACAGGCACTCTCAATAAGAAAAAGGCAGAGCCCATACATAGCGTTAGCGCCCAGCCCGATCAGACAGACCTGACCGGAACAGACTGACAGTGTACAGGCTCCCCCAGTTGGGTCTGCGATACCCTTTGGGATAGGTCAGGACGACCCGTAGTCGCAGCAAAGGTTAGGGGACAGCCGATCGAGGTTCTCTGGGACACAGGAGGGTCCCGCACCACCTTAAATTCCTCCACCCTTGGTAAGGACACGTGGCCCACTACAGCCACTATCACCCTCAGCGGCTTCACAGGCCACTCACAGCAGGGACACATCACAACCGCTGTACCCATCCAAATCGGAACCATTAACACAAAACACCCCGTAGTTTTAGTCGACCTGCCCCCAACAGCAGAGCACATTTTGGGGATCGACTTCATGAATTCTCACCACCTCTCTTTCGATCCAGTCAACCAGTGTGTCTGGAAGATGGCAAAATCCGCTAGAGCCCCCGCAACGCTCAATATAGGGGATTATATGAACAAAATTAGTGCAGTAGGCGAGTTTTGGTTCAACCCCACCACACTCAGCATGGACCAACAGGTTAGGGCAGTCCTGCAAAAAAACAGGGCAGCATTCGCGACCCACAAACACGACTGTGGACGGATGACTGGTTCCGTACAAATAACAGGACCGGACCCTAGACCCCAAAAGCAGTACGGATTCCCCCTAGAAGCAGAGGGAGAAATCCTAAAGGTCATTGAAAGTTTATTAGAGCAGGGCGTCCTAAGATCGGTAGCCTCAACTAACAATGCCCCGATTTGGCCAGTAAGGAAACCCGACGGATCATGGCGCTTGAGCATTGATTATTGGGAACTTAATAAAGTCACCCCCGTAGCAGCCCCCACCGTTGCAACAAGTCCCGAGACCATGCTCGATATTTCACGGTTTTGGACGTCAGTAACGGATTCTGGTCCATTCCATTGGCAAAGGCGTGCCAGTACAAATTTGCCTTCACTTTCCGAGCGCAGCAATACACGTGGACATGCCTGCCACAAGGCTTCCACAACTCCCCCTCCATTTTCCACCGACAGCTGGCAAATGGACTAGCAAAATTTTCTCGCCCCGAATGTCTGGTACAGTATGTAGACGATTTACTACTGCAGACAGACACAAAGGAAGAGCACATTGAGCTTCTGTCTGAACTCCTGGAATTACTACATTCCATTGGCTGTAAAGTCAACCCCAAAAAGGCCCAGATATTGGAAGAAAAGGTGATATATTTGGGTACTATCATCACACACGGCAAACGCGAGATCGAGCACAAAAGAATTGACTCGATCGCTAAATTGCCCCTTCCCCAAAACGTTTCAGCCCTCCGGTCATTCTTAGGACTGGTTGGCTACTGCCGAAACCACATTGACGGTTTCGCCAGCAAGGTAGCGCCCCTCTCAGAGCTCTTAAAGAAAGGAGCCCCCTGGGAGTGGCTTCCGCATCATACGGAATACACTTTTAATGCTGTGGAATCATTAAAACAGGCGCTCATAGCCGCCCCCGCACTACAAGTTCCTGACCCACTTTCCCCTTACGCCATAGAGGTAGCGACCACAGACCGCACCCTTTCAGCCGTGCTCCTGCAGGAACGGCATGACCAGCTAAGCTTATGCCTCCCGAATTTTAGATGCTGTGGAGCAGGGATTTTCAGCCTGTGAGAGGCACCTGCTCGCAGTTTTCTGGGCAGTCCAGTACTTTTCATACATTACTAGACTGAACCCCATCACCATTTTGACCGAGCACACCCCCACCCAACGTTTACTAGACGGACGACTTAAAGACGGTACCGTCAGCCAAATCAGCGCTGCTAGGTGGACCCTTCTCTTACAAGGACGGGACATCACAGTCAAACAGACCAAGACTCACACATACTTAGCGGACAATTTACAGTACCCCAGAACCCCCCATGAGTGCGAAATCATCTCACCCCACCATAATACAGGCCCCTTTATTGCAAAAACACCCCCCAGAAAACTAGCCACACCATCTCAAAGCCCCCCTCACCCGGACACGTGTGATCCCATTAGGATTTATGTGGATGGATCTTCCACAGTCCTGGATGGGCAACGCATAACAGGTTGTGGGATTTATGTGGAGGACGCGCAGGGACGCGCAGTTGAGGAAATCGCATTAAAATTGCCCGGGCACTTAGGCGGCAGGCTGCAGAGCTTGCGGCCATCGCTTACATTATAGAGCACCCCGATTCCTTCCCCAGCCCAGCAGACATATATTCAGACAGTCTATATGTTTGCAACAGCCTCACCGAATGTCTACCCCTCTGGGAAACAAGAGGATTTGTTTCCGCGGATGGGAAACCCCTCCCCTCAGCCCCATTGCTCCGCCATATTCTGAAAAAAGCCAAGGACAGGACTTTTGGCATTATAAAAGTCCGCAGCCACCATCGTTCCTCACCCCCCCTGGAAATGTAAAAGCCGACGCACTGGCTAAGGCAGGATCCAGGTATGGGTACTTTTGGAAGCCCCCCGAAAGCGCCCCAGTGAGTGCGCCAGTGAGTGCAGTTCAGGTCACGCAGACTAGGACCGAAGACCTAGTAGAGGCCCAGAAGCAGGATAGCGCTCTCACTGAGATCGTGAAAGGGAAATTTCCAGCCTCATACGAGAGGTACAGAAATATGATAACGACACATGACGGTGTGGTGTTGAAAGACACCCTTTATGTAGTTCCGAAGCAGGATAGGAACCAACTAATCTGTTTATTCCATGATGGTCATGGACACCAGGGATTCGATCCCACCGCAGCCCACCTCAAACAGCTTTGTTGGTGGCCAAATCTCAAAGAGGATGTATCCCATTACATTGAGAATTGCCTCATCTGTGCACAGAACAACCCAGATAGATATGCCAAAAAGGCACAACTCAGCCACACCCGACCCATTAACGGCCCCTGGACTAACCTCCAGATCGATTTTATAGGTCCATTGCCCCCTTGCAGGAATGGCTATAAATATGTTCTGGTGGTCATAGACACTTTTACAAAGTGGGTGGAAGCATTTCCAGCCCGCACCAACACCGCGAAAACCACAGCCAAAATCCTAACCCACCACATTTTTACAAGATGGGGACTCCCCCGCAGTATTGTATCGGACCAAGATTCTCACTTTACGGGACGGGACATGCAGAACGTCCTCACGATATTTGGCATAACCCAAAAATTTCACATTGCATACCACCCACAGTCGAGTGGTACAGTGGAGCGCATGAATCAGACCCTAAAAACCACCCTTAGAAAAATGGTCCAGCAGAACAACACCACTTGGGATTCTGTCCTCCCCTTTGCGCTGATGTTTTTGCGTAACACTGTTTCCACCTCCACAGGTTACACCCCACACACCCTCATGACCGGACGCCCCATGAAAGGGACAGAGTACTTGTTGGGTTTAGACCTGACCAGCCCTGAAGTTACGGCCCTCACCCACGAGAAAGCCGTTGAACAATTACTTGTAAATGTAAAAACGGCTCAGTTAGCAGCCGCGGTTAAACTGGGCACTAAAAAAAAACAGAGCAACGCCTGTTTTGATAAGGCAGTACATGCAACGGAGTATAATATAGGACAACAAGTGATGTTGTCTGTGTATAACCCCAGCACATTTCTGTCTCCGAAATACTCGGGTCCGTACACCATTACAGATAAAGTAAGCCCATCGGTATATAAAATCAAATACCAAAATGGTAAGACTGCGTGGTTTCACATAAAGAGTTAAAGGCTTATGGAGCACAGTCAAACCACGCCCACCACGTCATGCTTGATGTGACAGACCAAACCCCGCCCACAGCCAACGTGAGCACACCAACCCCCACCACGTCCAGCCCAGACACGGACTCGCCCCCGACTCCACCCTCAAAATTTACACTCCGCACCGGAACGCCCACAGACTGCAGCAGCAGAAACAGCGACTGTGACTCGGACGACAGCCACAGCACGCCTCCCTACTATCCTGGACCCACACCCAGCGACTCCGACTTCGACTCCAGTGATCCCTTCCTGATCACTTTCTTAAACAAACCACACCACCGACCACCGAACCATACGGACGACCCCGACTTTGTCCCCACGCAACTTGACGAACGCCATTGGCACCGCGACAACTCCTACAGACTCGGCCGCAACGACGAAAGCAACCCCAACTCATACCACGCGGTGAGGAAGATGGCGTCCAAGATGGCGGCCCCCATGAATCGCATGTGGCAGGCCGCGTGGGGGAGGACGGCCAAGGTGGCGGCCCCCATGAGTCGCACATGTTATGCGGAGGTGGAGTCGGCAGACACGCTGCCACCTTGCTGGGTCTGCGGGCCTGTGAGTCTGTGGATCGGGTCTGTGAGTTCGAATTCTTAGACATAGCCAGACAGATCTTGGCGAAGTGTCCTTTTCGCCCGCAGCTGCTGCAGTTCGCGTTGCGGGCCAGGCAGTGCAGTCGGGGGTGTTGGGACTGGCCGCAAAAGTAGCAGGGTAGCCCCCCATGATGGGCGGGCGGCCGTGCGGCACAGGCCTGGGGTAGTCTCGGGTCGGGGGGCCACAAGGGGGTCGCGTGATCGGCCGGGAACGCAGTACGGCTCTGAAAAGCGGCCTCCAGAGAGGTAGCCAGTTTTACCGTGTCGTCCAGGTCCTGGGCCCCTTTTTCGAGCAGGCGCTGTCTCACATAGTTCGATCGGACCCCCACCACGTAAACGTCTCGGACGGCGAGCTCCATGTGCTGAGTGGCCGTAACGGCCTGGTAGATACAATTGCGCGCGAGGGCTTTGAGGTCGTGTAGGTAATCATCTAGCAACTCCCCGGGGCACTGGCAGCGAGAGGTGAAGACGTGTCGCGCGTATACCTCGTTCACAGGCCGCACATAGAGGCGTTCGAGTAGTGCGAGGGCCTCTGTATAGGAAGCGGCTTCGTCGAGCTGGACAGAAATGCGATGGCTCACCCGTGCGTGGAGGAGGCTCAGCTTCTGTTCGTCAGCGACAGATGGCGTAGACGATGCGGCGAGATAGGCCTTGAAGCATCGAAGCCAATGTGAAAACATTTATTTCGCCTCCGCGGCCTGTGAATCGAGTTCCAGTCTGTCAGGTTTGAGGGCTGATTCCATAGTAGTATTTTAAGCTGATTAAATTGATGCGACCATCAATTCACTCAAAGACACATGGAGAAGTAAACCGTGGTTTTAATCAGCTTAGAACTGAGCCTGCCTGTGACTGGTACAACACTGAAAGTGGCCCTGCTGGTCAGCAGCTCTTATACTTCCTGTAAAGGGGGTGGAGCCATGGGCAGAGCCGTACATGCCCCAACATATCCCCTGTGGATGAAGCCACACAATGGCCTATAGGTAGAGCCCACAGGGTTAATAACATAACACAGTGCACTGGTGAATTATCAGTAATTATACATTCACCACAGGGTGCACAATCAAAGTCATATCGTGCAATTCGCCATTGTTGACACAGAGCGAGAGTCCATATTGGGAGCGAAAGCGTGTGAAGGCCTGAACCTCGTTCATCGATGTATGCTCCAGACAATGTGAAAACAGAGGATCATTGTAACTGGCCACGAGGTATGATACCGCAATCATCCGAGGAGGACAGTGGTGAAACTGATGATGAGCAAGAAGAAGACTATGAAGGTCTATTAGTTTGTTTGCTGTGCTATAAGAAGAAGACTAAGATGGTCTATCCAGTTTATTTGCCAGTAGTGACGACGTGATCGCAAGTAGCATACGAGCTGTGCAGGACAACGGCAAGACTGACAGATGCTGCAGTCACACTTGACAACCCATACAGTATGGAAAGCAATCCAGATGGCAACCGAGCAAGAGACAGCAGGACAGTGTGTGAAAAGGCATCTACCATTCAAGATAAAACAGACAGATGTGTGTGTATATCATACCAAGTTCACGCATGATGGCACAAATGCCAGGAAGAAAAGGACATTGTTTAGAAAGAAAATACATCATTCCAACAGTCTAGAAGAGTTGGTCCTTGCTAAAAAAACATGAAAGCAAATCGGTTTTTAGGGCAAAGGAAACACATAATTGACACCACAAGCATAGAAAAAAGACCACGTCAGGCGACAAATGTGGTTCAACCAGTCGAACACCTGATCGACTGAACTGATGACTTGTTGGTTAACTAATATACAATATCAATTATCAATTTCATATACAGAACATACAATGCTCTTACTATACATATGTTTGGAGAAATCATAGAATCATGGAATTTACAGTGCAGAAGGAGGCCATTCGGCCCATCAAGTATGTACCGGTCCTGGGAAAGAGCACCCCACCCAAGTCCACACCTCGACCCTGTCCCCGTAACCCCACCTAACCTTTGTGGACAACTTAGGGCAATTTAGCATGGCCAATCCACCTAATCTGCACGTCTTTGGACTGTGGGAGGAAACCTGTGGGAGAACGTGCACACTCCGCACTGACAGTGACCCAAGCTGGGAATTGAACCTGGGACCCTGGAGCTGTGAAGCAACAATGCTCACCACTGTGCTACCGTGCCGCCAATATACAGGAAAACTTAAAAGCTTTTTCGCCTTCCCCCTGCCAAACACTTTTTAACAGAAGTGATTTCTCCGGAGAAATTAATCCAGTGGTAAAACATTCTTTCGTTTGCTTCTTTATAAAGCTTCATTGGAAGCTGAGTGCATAATAGTTTGACCAAATTCTAACTCCACATTTTAAGATATCTTGTTGCAAAACTGTACACATGCACTTTAAACTCTCCAAAATCAGCATTTGAGAATCTCTCACGTTAATTACCATTGATACTATTGAAAAATAACAATGAAACCATTCAATGGACCAACAAAAATACAGTCTGTGACCAGTGCCAAAAAATGTAAATTCAATACATCTGAGCATTCAATGGAAAATTATCACTCTACCTACATTGATTTCATGAAATTGCCGACTGCAAATATAAGATACCAATGCGCGTAAAGACCCCCCACATTTTCAAATTGAAATGATAAAACAAAATGCCTTTATTATGACAATACTGTTTAATGTAAAGTGGACTTCCAGGTAATACTGGACTGGGTGGCAAATCTACAAACATTTTTTTTTAAAAAGGGGGATGTCATGATCTGTCTATTGACTGGAATGTAAAGAGTTAACAAGTTAATGATAATGCTCCTTACCACTAGAGGGAACCACAGAACAGTCAGATATATATCATGTGACTTCTGGGATTCTGGGAGAAGATGGTTAAGCATGAAGGAGAACAGTTGAGTATTTGAGAGTTCTGTAGTTAGAGATAGCATCGTTTAATATAGTAACCTTGTACTTTAGGAACACGTACAAATCTTATTTAGCAGTGTTAATAAATTAGTTTTGTTTGTTAACAAAGCTTGTTGTTCTTTGTTCAACACTAAGCATCCAAGCCATCCAGGTAAAGCAAAGCAGAGAACAACACACCCGGTACACACACCCACCCTCTGGTTGTGGAGATGTCCCCAGTGCTGGGGCCGCTGTGTCCGTGGTGTTGCTTCCTGCAGTGCTCAGGCACAGAGTCCAGGCATCACAATCTGATTGGGATGCTAGGCAATAACTCCTTCATGCTACATGGCACGCCCACCCACAGGAATTCACTTGGGAGCTGTGAAGTGCTCACTTAACTACGATTGCCAATTCGCTATTAGCCATAGTCTTCAGCCACATGGCCAGTGGCCTACACGGTCAGTGAAAGTTATGGGTGGTCTGTCGGACAGACAGGCAGGGTCCTGGGTTGCCCCGGTAATGGGCAGATACGATGCAGGAGTGGTGTGGTGGACTTCTGGGTGCTGAGATACCCAACCCCCCAAATCCAGGGACTACCCCACCCCCACCCCCACCGAAGTCAGCCAACCCCGACCGAAGCAAGCCCCACAAGGGCTCCTTCCACCCCCAAGCACCAGGGCAGAAACCCCAGAGCCCCTGGGCTTATTGTCTGAGAGCAAAGATGGCTCCTCAGCACCTCGGATTCCCGAAGCAGCCATTTCGCCAGCTTTGCATTTATAAAAAGGAGTACTAATTGGTACCCATGTGACCACTTGCTTGGGAGTCTGTTCGATCAAGGGAGGCTGTTAGATAGGGAGTTGTCCCCGTTAATTGTATGGAGATTGGCCTCAAACGGTGATTATTGGCTTCTCACTACGCCACAGCGGGATGCCAGAGGTCATAGAGTACTATATTTAGCTTTCACATTTATAGTAGAAATCTAGTGCTAGGAAACAGATAGTTAACAGTAACTTTAAAAAAAATTTTAATTAAAAAAAAAAATTTAATTTACTAATTAATTGACGCAATGTCAGTTAGAGGGATGCAGTGCTCTGACTGTGAGATGTGGCAGGGCCGGGAGGCTTCCAGCATCCCAGATGGCTTCATCTGCAGAAAGTGCACCCAACTGGAGCTCCTCACAGACCGCATGGTTCGGTTGGAGCAGCAATTGGATGCACTTAGGAGCATGCAGGTGGCAGAAAGCATCATAGATCGCAGTTATATAAATGTGGTCACACCCAAGGTGCAGGCAGAGAAATGGGTGACCACCAGAAAGGGCAGGCATTCAGTGCAGGAATCCCCTGTGGTTGTCCCCCTCTCGAACAGGTATACCCCTTTGGATACTGTCGGGGGGGGATAGCCTATCAGGGGAAAACAGCAGCAGCCAGAGCAGTGGCACCACGGCTGGCTTTGATGTTCAGAAGGGAGGGTCAAAGCGCAGAAGAGCAATAGTAATAAGGGACTCTATAGTCAGGTGCACAGATAGGCGCTTCTGTGGACGTGAAAGAGACTCCAGGATGGTATGTTGCCTCCCTGGTGCCAGGGTCCAAGATGTCTCCGAACGGGTAGAGGGCATCCTGAAGGGGGAGGGCAAACAGGCAGAGGTCGTTGTACATATTGGTACTAACGACATAGGCAGGAAGGGGCATGAGGTCCTGCAGCAGGAGTTCAGGGAGCTAGGCAGAAAGTTAAAAGACAGGACCTCGAGGGTTGTAATCTCGGGATTACTCCCTGTGCCACGTGCCAGTGAGGCTAGAAATAGGAAGAGAGAGCAGCTAAACACGTGGCTAAACAGATGGTGTAGGAGGGAGGGTTTCCATTATCTGGACCACTGGGAGCTCTTCCGGGGCAGGTGTGACCTATATAAGAAGGACGGGTTGCATCTAAACTGGAGAGGAATAAATATCCTGGCCGCGAGGTTTGCTAGTGTCACATGGGAGGGTTTAAACTAGTATGGCAGGGGGGTGGGCACGGGAGCAATAGGTCAGAAGATGAGAGCATTGAGGGAGAACTAGGGAATAGGGACAGTGTGGCTCTGAGGCAGAGCAGACAGGGAGAAGTTGCTGAACACAGCGGGTCTGGTGGCCTGAAGTGCATATGTTTTAATGCAAGAAGTATTCCGGGTAAGGCAGATGAACTTAGTGCTTGGAACTATGATGTTGTTGCCATTACAGAGACCTGGTTGAGGGAAGGGCAGGATTGGCAGCTAAACGTTCCAGGATTTAGATGTTTCAGGCGGGATAGAGGGGGATGTAAAAGGGGTGGCGGAGTTGCGCTACTGGTTCGGGAGAATATCACAGCTGTACTGCGGGAGGACACCTCAGAGGGCAGTGAGGCTATATGGGTAGAGATCAGGAATAAGAAGGGTGCAGTCACAATGTTGGGGGTTTACTACAGGCCTCCCAACAGCCAGCGGGAGATAGAGGAGCAGATAGGTAGACAGATTTTGGAAAAGTGTAAAAACAACAGGGTTGTGGTGATGGGAGACTTCAACTTCCCCAATATTGACTGGGACTCACTTAGTGCCAGGGGCTTAGACGGGGCAGAGTTTGTAAGGAGCATCCAGGAGTGCTTTTTAAAACAATATGTAGACAGTTCAACTAGGGAAGGGGGGGTACTGGACCTGGTATTGGGGAATGAGCCCGGCCAGGTGGTAGAAGTTTCAGTAGGGGAGCATTTCGGGAACAGTGACCACAATTCAGTAAGTTTTAAAGTGCTGGTGGACAAGGATAAGAGTGGTCCTAGGATGAATGTGCTAAATTGGGGGAAGGCTAATTATAACAATATTAGGCGGGAACTGAAGAACATAGATTGGGGGCGGATGTTTGAGGGCAAATCAACATCTGACATGTGGGAGGCTTTCAAGTGTCAGTTGAAAGGAATTCAGGACCGGCATGTTCCTGTGAGGTAGAAGGATAAATACGGCAATTTTCGGGAACCTTGGATAACGAGAGATATTGTAGGCCTCGTCAAAAAGAAAAAGGAGGCATTTGTCAGGGCTAAATGGCTGGGAACAGACGAAGCCTGTGTGGAATATAAGGAAAGTAGGAAGGAACTTAAGCAAGGAGTCAGGAGGGCTAGAAGGAGTCACGAAAAGTCACTGGCAAATAGGGTTATGGAAAATCCCAAGGCTTTTTACACGTACATAAAAAGCAAGAGGGTAGCCAGGGAAAGGGCTGGCCCACTGAAGGATAGGCAAGGGAATCTATGTGTGGAGCCAGATGAAATGGGCGAGGTACTAAATGAACACTTTGCATCAGTATTCACCAAAGAGAAGGAATTGGTAGATGTTGAGTCTGGAGAAGGGTGTGGAGATAGCCTGGGTCACATTGAGATCCAAAAAGACGAGGTGTTGGGTATCTTAAAAAATATTAAGGTAGATAAGTCCCCAGGGCCTGATGGGATCTACCCCAGAATACTGAAGGAGGCTGGAGAGGAAATTGCTGAGGCCTTGACAGAAATCTTTGGATCCTCACTGTCTTCAGGTGATGTCCTGGAGGACTGGGGAATAGCCAATGTTGTTCCTCTGTTTAAGAAGGGTAGCAAGGATAATCCAGGGAACTACAGGCCGGTGAGCCTTACTTCAGTGGTAGGAAAATTACTGGAGAGAATTCTTCGAGACAGGATCTACTCCCATTTGGAAGCAAATGGACGTATTAGTGAGAGGCAGCATGGTTTTGTGAAGGGGAGGTCGTGTCTCACTAACTTGATAGAGTTTTTCGAGGAGGTCACAAAGATGATTGATGCAGGTAGGGCAGTGGATGTTGTCTGTATGGACTTCAGTAAGGCCTTTGACAAGGTCCCTCATGGTAGACTGGTACAAAAGGTGAAGTCACAGGGGATCAGGGGTGAGCTGGAAAGGTGGATACAGAACTGGCTAGGTCACAGAAGGCAGAGAGTAGCAATGGAAGGATGCTTTTCTAATTGGAGGGCTGTGACCAGTGGTGTTCCGCAGGAATCAGTGCTGGGACCTTTGCTGTTTGTAGTATATATAAATGATTTGGAGGAAAATGTAACTGGTCTGATTAGTAAGTTTGCAGACGACACAAAGGTTGGTGGAATTGCGGATAGCGATGAGGACTGTCAGAGGATACAGCAGGATTTAGATTATTTGGAGACTTGGGCAGAGAGATGGCAGATGGAGTTTAATCCGGACAAATGTGAGGTAATGCATTTTGGAAGGTCTAATGCAGGTAGGGAATATACAGTGAATGGTAGAACCCTCAAGAGTATTGAAAGTCAGAGAGATCTAGGAGTACAGGTCCACAGGTCACTGAAAGGGGCAACACAGATGGAGAAGGTAGTCAAGAAGGCATATGGCATGCTTGCCTTCATTGGCCGGGGCATTGAGTATAAGAATTGGCAAGTTATGTTGCAGCTGTATAGAACCTTAGTTAGGCCACACTTGGAGTATAGTGTTCAATTCTGGTCGCCACACTACCAGAAGGATGTGGAGGCTTTAGAGAGGGTGCAGAAGAGATTTACCAGAATGTTGCCTGGTATGGAGGGCATTAACTATGAGGAGCGGTTGAATAAACTCGGTTTGTTCTCACTGGAACGACGGAGGTTGAGGGGCGATCTGATAGAGGTCTACAAAATTATGAGGGGCATAGACAGAGTGGATAGTCAGAGGCTTTTCCCCAGGGTAGAGGGATCAATTACTAGGGGGCATAGGTTTAAGGTGAGAGGGGCAAGGTTTAGAGTAGATGTGCGAGTCAAGTTTTTTACACAGAGGGTAGTGGGTGCCTGGAACTCGCTACCGGAGGCGGTGGTGGAAGCAGGGACGATAGTGACATTTCAGGGGCATCTTGACAAATACATGAATAGGATGGGAATAGAGGGATATGGACCCAGGAAGTGTAGAAGATTGTAGTTTAGTCGGGCAGCATGGTCGGCGTGGGCTTGGAGGGCCGAAGGGCCTGTTCCTGTGCTGTACATTTCTTTGTTCTTTGTTCTTTGTAACGTGGTCGATGAATATTCCAGATTCCCGTTCGCCATCACATGCCCCGATATGACGTCTGCCAGAGTCATCAAAGCCCTCAATAGCATCTTCACCCTGTTCGGTTTCCCCGCTTACGTCCACAGCGATCGGGGATCCTCCTTTATAAGAGATGAGCTGCGTCAATTCCTGCTCAGCAAGGGCATTGCCTCGAGCAGGACGACCAGCTACAACCCACGGGGAAATGGGCAGGAGGAGGGGGAGAACGGGACGGTCTGGAAGGCCGTCCTGCTGGCCCTACGGTCTAAAAACCTCCCAGTCTCCCGCTGGCAGGAGGTCCCCAACGCCCTCCACTCCATCCGATTGCTACTTTGCACTGTGACTAATGCAACCCCCCATGAACGTCTCCTTGCCTTCCCTAGGAAGTCCACTTCCGGGGTTTTGCTCCCAACGTGGCTGGCAGCTCCTGGACCCGTTCTCCTCTGCAAGCACATGTGGCTCCACAAGGCGGACCCGTTGGACGAGAGGGTACAGCTACTCCATGCAAACCTTCAGTACGCCTACGTGGCGTACTCCGATTGTCGTGAAGGCACAGCCTCCCTCAGGAACCTGGCACCAGCTGGTTCCCCACCACCCACCCCAACTGCCCCGGTGCCACCCATCCTCCCCCCAGCGCACCTCACCACAGCCCCCGCTCCAGAATGATCCGTCCTCCCCTTGGTCCCACCCAGGGATGAAGATGAGGACTACATGCTCCCGGAGTCACCGGCGACCAAGCCGGCACCTGCATCACCACCGGGACTGCGGCGCTCACAACAGAGGATCAAGGCACCCGACCAGCTACATTTGTGAACTTTCCCTAAACTGTGCACTTTAAAAATGCTCACATTCATGTAAATAATTTTTCCACCACCCCCGCTGGACTCTTTTTAACAGGGGGTGAATGCAGTCGTCACCACTGTTTGTATATATTACGTATATGAGAAGTAATACCGTAAGGCTCCTGTACTACAGGTACGGGGGTAGATCCCTGCCTGCTGGCTCCACCCAGTAGACGGAGTATAAATGTGTGTGCTCACCGAGCTGCAGCCATTTCAGGAACAGCTGCAGGAGGCAACGCATCTCTGCTTAATAAAGACTCGATTACTCTCTACTCTTGTCTCATCGTAATTGATAGTGCATCAGCCTGCTAACCCACTTCCCCACAGAAAATCAAACTGATTAATATCCTGCTCACCCAGTTCACCACAGAAAATCAAACTCTACTCCGAAAGCTTTTTTTTTGTTGTTCTAACTCTCACTAGTGTGTTCTGCCGTTCGTTTTTTATTGATTTCTTCATTCTGAACATTTCACCAAGGGAATAGAAATCTGATAGCTGTTTTCGTGCCCACAACTCTATACCCAAGTGTAAAAGTTACCGGTCAAATCTAATTGGGTTCAGACAATATTGATTTAATTTGGCAGTTTAGAGATTGCTATGTTTCTGAATCCGCAAATTGGCATTTTGACTTCTGACTGTGTCAGGAATTTGAACTCAGCTGTTTTTCCTGTTTCCTGCATACCTTGATCAGCCGTTGCTCGATAGTGCTACCACTAATGGTTCTGACTGCTCTCCAGCTGCTTTGCTCCTATATTCACTCAATGAATTATAGCTTGCCATTCAACCACGTGATCATTTGCTCAGTATGATTTTGCTAGCAGGATGTTTGCTTGCCAGTTGAGACTACAAACAAAAAAATTATGTTAAAAATAACAGCATTTCAGTGTAATAGTAGGAGATGATTTTCAGCCCAGGTTCGCCATTAGAGAGAATGGTGATTCTCTCTGTGTTTCCCAATTTTCCGCACCGCTCGCAGGTACCATCATGATATTTATGCCCACAAGGGATGAGAACCTCATTTAAATGTATTTAAGTAAATTTTAGTAAGATTACCCAGTACCCCGTCACTTGAACCCCCCTCACGTCAGCAAGGTATCCAACAGCTTTATAAAAATTATAAAAACAGGATTCAGTCAAGGGGGATTCCTCAGTGGTACAAAGATAAGTATAATCCTCAGTGGGAGAGGGACATGCCCAGGCAGTGCTCTGGTTCTGCTCCCTGGCACTGTCTCCTGGTACAGGTTGGCATTGTCAGATTGGCATTGCCAGGTTGGAAGTGCCAATGTGGCAGTGCCAACATCTACCAGGGGGCAGTCTCAGGGGTGGGCCATGTAGGAACACCATGGGTGGGGTTATGTGTGGTGGGGTGAGAGAGTGGGCAGTGAGGTGGCACCTGCAAGCACTGGGGGGAGCGGGCAGTTAGGGGGAGCGTGCAGGCACTGGGGGAGCGGGCAGTGGAGGGGGGGGGTCTTGCAGGCATGGGGAGAGTGGGAAGTGAGAAGTAAACTTGTGGCAAGGGGGACTGGGCAGTGAGGGGGCAACGGGCGATATTTCCATGGAGATGGAGGTGGAGCCCCCGATAACTGTGCCAGGAGGGTGAAAGCCCCAATAATTGTGTGGAGGTTGGGGAGGGGGAGAGTCTCCTGTCATAACCCCCACGAGGACCATAGGAAAACAATTATTGATTTTCCCGTGGGACACGTGGTGTACGAGCTACACATGTAGGAGGCGGAAGCAACAACCTGGGGCCCGTTATGAGCAAGGTATAAAAGCAGGCTGTGGCGCACAAAGACTCCGTGAGACGAATAGAGTGAAGTCGATGAGGCTTTATTAAGCGTGTCTGTTCCCCAGCAGCCCGATAGTAAACTGGCCTGCGGGGGAAGGCACCGGCTTCTTATACTTCGCCTTCAGGGCGGAGTATGAGGTCAACGGCCAACCAGGACCCGGGATCTGTCAGCCAATGACATTAGGGCTTCCAGTCCCACATGACCCCCAATACATACTACCACACAGGCCCAACTCAGGGCGTGGTGAAACAAGTCCCCCCAGCTCGGTTTGCACTGGGAGGGAGATACTGCGCAGACTATTGCAAATATGTGAATAAATCCATCTTTGCTTTCGACAACTTTCCCCTGAGTTATTTACCCCCGATGATTGTGCCAGAAAGTGTGGGAAGCCCCCAATACCTCGGTGGTTGTTGGGGCGGATGGGGGAGTTCCACTTCAGGGCTGATCGCGCCCCACCCAGATCTCTGCGGAGTATGTTGAAGTAAGTGAACAGAGAATGTGAAGCCCGCCTTGCCGGCTCTATGAGGCCCTGCCCCGCCCACTCATGTTCTTTACTCAGAGAGGCTCAAGGTGTGAAGAGAAAACTGGTCTGTGCAGCTGGAGAACTGCACACCGATTTCAGTCAAAGACTGGCACTTTGAAATAATCATGGTGGTAAACCTTTTTACATACAAAGACTACCCAATATAAGTAAGAAAATGTAACTGATTACAGGGTGATGAAAGTTGAAATCTAACTCTCTAAAGTCTAACCCATGATCTGGGGAGTTGAGGTGCAGGTTGAAACCACTAAGTATGATCACCAAGTATGAAGGAGAGAGATATCTAGTAAGACCATCAGCATGGGGTTTGGGTAAACAATGAGGATTTAAAAGATGAAGAGGCTGAGATGCTCAGTTGAAAAGAAGGTACCAAATCAGGAGGGGCAAAAACCAAGGATGAGATACATAGATACATAGAAGATAGGAGCAGGAGGAGGCCTTTTGTCCCTTCGAGCCTGCTCAGCCATTCATCACCATCATGGCTGATCATCCAACTCAATAGCCTAATCTTGTTTTCTCCCCATAGCCTTTGATCCCATTCTCCCCAAGTGCTATATCTAGCCGCCTCTTGAATATATTCAATGTTTTAGCATCAACTACTTACTGTGGTAATGAATACCACAGGCTCACCACTGTTTGTGTGAAGAAATGTCTCCTTATATCTGTCCGAAATGGTTTACCCTGAATCCTCAGACTGTGATCCCTGGTTCTGGACACACCCATCATTGGGAACATCATCCCTGCATCTACCCTGTCTAGTCCCGTTAAAATTTTATGTCTCTATGAGATCCCCCCTCATCTTCTGAACTCCAGCGCGAGCAATCCCAACCTTGTCAATTTCTCCTCATATGACAGTCCCACTGTAGCCATCTGGGATGGCCACGTCCCGATTACAAAATGGACACTTTGCAAAGAATGCAGGGAAAATTGGACAATACCAAAAAAGCAAGCCGGTGCAAGGTCTGTCTGTTGATTAAAGCTGCAGCTCTCAGACAGGACCGGTACTGCAGAACCATCTACATACTAATGAGCCATCCCCGGGAACAAAAGGCAGCATTTTGGTAAACAATGCTAAGACAGACATCCCGGTGCCAGAGGAGACTAAAACAAAGCAGACCAACGGCCACCTAGGACATGCCTAGCAACCAGGAAACCCACCCCTCTATTGGAGGGAAATCTATAAGGCCAATTGGGAAACGGCCCAATTAAGTGGGGCCAACTTCAAGGCCCGTCCAAACCTTATGAACCCCAGGAATTTGAGGTCGCAGCGACCAGTAGAGTAGGACAGTGTCCCATTTGGGAAGATGAGTTCAGGAAATATCTCAAAGAGAAAGGACGGCCCCTTTGGAGTGAATTCTGCGCTAATGAGGAAACAGGTCCCGGGTGTATAGGACATACTTGGTGGGAGAGCCTGTCAGAGATCCACAAGAAGAGCTTAGGGAAAGCTCGCAAGCCGATGGCAATTGTGTCCTGTTTGGCACAATTGCGAGGCACAGAGGAGGTCGTTAGGATGCTCCGTAGAGAGATAGAGGAGAGAGACAGAAGTAGTGAGGTAGACGTGAGCGAAGTAGAGAAGGAGAATAGAGATTTAAAAGAGCAGTTATCAGCAAGGGACAGAGAGGTGGATGATGCCAAGAGAGCACACCTGTCTTGTCTCGCGCATTTGAGTAGTTTCCAAACGCAATACAATAAGGCCTACCAGGACACGCAACATGCGGTCTTGGTAAGACAAGAGACCGAGCAACAAGTTGAGAAATTGCAGAAACAGTGCAATGATCTGAAAGCAGCCCAACGAGCACTCCATACTTCCACGACGGAACAAAGGCAGAGATCCGTAGACCACGCAAAGTGCCGGAAGCAAATTGCAGAATTGCAATCTCTGCCCCAACCCCCAACCGAACAGGCAGAACACACCCCCATGAACCCTGTAACCACACACCGCAGGGCCACAGCAGAAGGAGATGCAGATTTCCTTTATTCAACCCCGTTAACCGTGACCCAGTTATGGGACGCGTGTGGAAAAATTAGACCGTTCCTTCCCACATCAGAACGCCACCAATTTTTCGCAAGAGTTAAACAGCAGGCTACCATGTACGGCCTGGACGAAAAGGAACAAGTGAAGCTCACAGTTTTAAGCCTCGACCCTTCAGTCGTGGCAGCCCTTCCCGACCCACAGAATGTAGGAGGAGGCACACTCCAGGAGATGCACACAGCGATCCTTGATGCGATTGGCTATAACAGAGGAGACCCTGTAGAAGGCCTAAATAAGTGTAGGCAAAAGAAGACAGAGCACCCCACAGCGTTTGCTGGATGCTTGTGGATACACTTCACAGCAGTTTTCGGAGAGTTAGCCCATGCCCATTTGTCCCCAGATAATATGGCCAAATGGACTTGAACCCTAGTCTCTCGCGCGACGGATGCAGGACAGGAAGCTTGTGCAAATTATGACCCCTCACAATGAAAAATGGGTTTTGAAGAGATTGTTCCGCGCTTAGGAACAATTAGTCCAAAGCAAAACCGCATTTATAAAACCCGATGAAGAGCAGGCAGATATGAATCCAATTAAAGCGCACCAGAACCCCACACCACAAATGTGGACAGTTAGGACACTTTGCACGAGAGTGCAACATGCTCCAAAAGCAGCAGAGAAGCCAACAGACAGACACCCTAAACAGGAATAGGGCAAAGCCGATCCATAGCGTTAGCGCCCGTTCAGAGTACAGACATGAACGGCACCGACTGACGGTGTTCGGGCTCCCCAACTTGGGTCTGTGACACCCTTTGGGACACGTCCGGTAGACCGGTAGTGGCAGGCAAAGTTCGGGGACACCCCATAGAATTTCTTTGGGACACAGGAGGATCCCGTACCACACTCAATTCCTCCACGATGTTTCAGCGAGACACGTGGCCCACATCAGATACCATTACACTCAGCGGCTTTACAGGCCATTTACAACAGGGACACATCACAGCCCCTGTAGCAATACACATAGGGAACATCACAACTAAGCACCCTGTAGTTTTGGTTGACGTGCCCCAGACAGCAGAACATATACTTGGGATCGATTTCATGAGTTCCCACAACCTTTCTTTTGACCCAGTTAACAAGTATGGATGGAAAATGGCAAAGGCAGCACGAGCCCTCACCACGCTCACAGTAGGAGAGTATGTAAACAGGATTAGCTCAGTAGGCGACTTCTGGTTCGACCCTCGAGCCATTAGTGCAGACAAACAGGTTAGGGCAGTCCTGCAGGAACACAAAGCGGCATTTACACAGCACAAGCACGACTGTGGCAAATTGGCTGGCTTTGTGAACATTACAGGTCCCGACCCTAAACCCCAGAAGCAGTACGGATTTCCCCAGGAAGCAGAGGGAGAAATCTCCAAAGTAATAGAGAGTTTGTTGGATCAAGGCATATTCAGATCAGTAGCCTCCACAAACAACGCACCAATTTGGCCCGTCAGGAAACCCGATGGATCGTGGCGACTGACCATTGATTACCGGGAACTGAACAAAGTAACCCCAGCAGCAGCCACCACCGTAGCCACGAGTCCCGAGATCATGCTCAAGCAGGGACGCCAGTCAAAAAAAATTTCGGTTTTGGACATTAGTAACGGCTTTTGGTCCATTCCATTGGCCAAAGCGTGCCAGTACAAATTCGCCTTCACATTCCTGGGATAACAATACACGTGGACGTGCCTTCCATAAGGTTTCCGCAACTCCCCCTCCATTTTCCACCGACAGCTGGCAAATGGATTAGCAAATTTTCCCACCCCGGTTGTCTGGTCCAGTACGTAGACGACTTGTTACGACAGACAAACATAAAGGGAGAGCATATTTCGCTTCTCGCCGAACTCCTAGGACTCCTAAAAGAAATTGGTTGTAAAGTCAACCCCAAGAAGACCCAGATTTTGAAAGAAAAAGTGATTTACTTGGGAACAGTGATCACTCATGGTAAACGCGAGATTGAGCAAAAGGGAATTGAGTCGATCGTCAAATTGCCCCTTCCCCACAATGTCTCAGCCCTCCGGCCATTTTTAGGACTGGTTAACTGCAGCCGAAAACATATCGACGGTTTCGCCACTAAAGCAGCGCCCCTTTCTGAACTTCTCAAGAAGCAGGCACTTTGGGAATGGCTTCCACAGCATAAGGGTGCCGTGGATGCTTTAAAAAGAGCACGGTCCCAGATCTATTTTCCCCATATGCAATCGAAGTTGCAAGCACCGACCGAACCCTTTCGGCCGTGCTCCTCCAGGAACGCCATGACCAATTACGCCCCATAGCATATGCCTCACGTGTGTTAGACCATGTGGAGCAAGGATTTTCTGCCAGTGAAAGGCACCTGCTCGCAGATTTCTAGGCAGTAACAGTACTTCGCCTACATTATAGGACTCGACCCCGTCACCATTCTCACAGAACACACCCCAACACAGCTATTGTTAGACGGCCGACATAAGGATGGCACAGTCAGCCAAATCCGCGCAGCCCATTGGACCCTTCTTTTAGAGGGGCGGGACATTACTGTAAAAAGAACCAAGACCCACACTTTCCTTGCTGATAATTTGCAGTATGCAGGCACCCCTCATGAGTGTGAGATCATCACCACAAAACAGAACACAGGCCCATTTATACCCACAAAACTCCCAGGGAAACAGGTAGTACACCCCAGAGACACCAGCCCACAGACACGTGCGCACCCCTGAAGATTTATGTGGATGGCTCCTCCACAGTTGTACATGCAAAGAAAATTACCAGTTGCGGTATTTACGTAGAGGACGCACAGGGACACGCCCTAGATAAGATTGCATTAAAGTTGCCAGGACACTTAGACTCGCAGGCAGCAGAACTGGCAGCGATCTTAGACACTGTAGACCACCCTGACTCGTTCCCGACCCCAGCAGACATCTATTCGGTCAGCTTGTATGTATGTAATAGTTTGACGGAATTCCTACCCCTGTGGGAAACAAGAGGATTTGTTTCCGCGGACGGTAAACCCCTACGCTCAGCCCCATTACTCCGCCATATCTTAGAGACAGGGAAGGATAGAAAATATGGAATAATTAAGGTTCGCAGTTATCACCATTCTTCCCCCCCTGGTAACGTTAAAGCAGACGCCCTAGCGAAGGCAGGCTCCAGGCATGGTTATTTTTGGAACCCCCCCAAAAGCACCCCAGTACCCGCAGTTCAGGTCTCACAGACCAATATTCAGGATCTAGCGAAGTCACAGAAAGACGACGAGAAACTCGGGGAAATTTTAAAGGATACTTTCCCAGCCCCGTATGATAAATACAAGAATGCAATAACCACACATGTCGGTGTGATTTTAAAGGATGGCATTTATGTAGTTCCCAGCCAGGACAGGAACCAGATCATTTGTCAGTTCCATGACAATCATGGACACTAAGGTACTGAACCCACCCTAGCCCACCTCAGCTCTGCTGGTGGCCTGATTTAAAAGCCAGTGTTACGCACTACATCGAGAATTGCTTGATCTGTGCCCAGAACAATCCGGACAGATATGCAAAAAAGGCTCAACTTATTCATACCCGCCCCGTTAATGGACCCTGGACAAATCTACAGATAGACTATATAGGACCCCTACCCCCTTGCAGAAATGGTTATAAGTATGAGTTGGTGGTCACCTTCACAAAATGGGTGGAAGCTTTTCCATCGAGAACTAATACGGCCAAGACAACGGCTAAAATATTAACACATCACATCTTCACAAGATGGGGCCTCGAACGCAGCATAGAGTTCGATCAAGGCTCCCATTTCACAGGATGTGTAATGAAAAACGTCCTCACGATTTTCGGCATTTGACAAAAGTTTTTCATTGCATACCACCCCCAGTCAAGTGGTATTGTAGAGCGGATGAAGAGGACATTAAAAGCCACCCTCAGGAAAATGGTACAGCAGAATAACAGCACCTGGGATTCAGTTCTCCCATTTGCTTTAATGTTTCTAAGAAACACGGTATCCACATCCACAGGATACACCCCCCACACCCTCATGACCGGACCCCCCATGAAAGACACTGAGTATTTATTAGGACTGGATTTGGCCAGCCCCGCAGTTACAGCCCTCACAAGTGACAATGTGGACAAACAATTGATACAGAACATAAAGGCGGCCCAACTCGCAGCAGCTGTGAGACTTGGAACCAGGAAGAAACAGACAAAGGTTTGTTTCGACAAAACAGTACACGCCACTGAGTTTGCAGTAGGGCAGCAAGTGATGCTTTCCCTATACAACCCCAGTTCATTCCTTTCCCCTAAATTCTCCGGACCGTACTCCATTTCGGACAAGGTCAGCCTCTCGATATACAAAATTGCATATCCCAATGGTAAGTCGGTGTGGTTTCACATAAACCAGCTCAAAGCTTACAGTTCGCAGAATAACCACACACACCATATCCTGCTCGCAGCAGCAGACGATCACGCCCCGCCCACAGATGACGTTTTTCTACTCTCCCCCACCCAGTCCAGCCCGCCCTCAGACACGACTTTGACCCCACCCCCAAAGGTACGACTCCGCCTCTCCCTTCCCTCAACCAGCAGCGACAGCGGCAGTGATAGCGATCACGATGAAGATAGCCACAGCACACCACGTTACGATTATCCCCCTGGACCAGGCCCCACTCCCAGCGAATCCGAGCATGATTCCACTGACCTCTTCGAGATTACATACACTTACATCAAAGCCCCTGACCCAGACCCACCGCCCGACGATTACGGATTGAAACCTAGTAGCTCCAACCTAGACACATGATTCTGGCACCGAGACAATTTATTCAGGCTCATCCGGAATGATGAGATGGACCCCAATTCGCGCCAAGCAGCTTTAGCACGGTTACTACAGTCAAGAGTTTGGCGACCAGGAGAAGATGATGACTTGGAGTCTGACTCCCACCAAACAAATCCCTTTGCGATCACTGCTATTGAGCAGTGAGGTGTCCAGATGCTGGAGAAAAAGGAACCGATGAAGAGGTACGATGTCCTTTCTGATGGAACCTGCACCATGTTTGTTGTATGTTTGTTTGTTAGTGTTAATGTTAAGTTTTTTGTGTAGACTTGAAACTTTTTCACGGCCCCCACTCCTTTAACGCCCCCTGGCAGTTAAAGGAACAAGTTTGTCCCCAGACAACAGTTCAGAGGAACTAGTTTGTCAACAGAAACCTGTTTAGAGGTACAAGTTTGTCAGCAGACACACAAGGCAACCCCCACGACGACCACAGTCTTACCCGTTCTTGCCGGTTGCTCAGGCAGTGGAGAAACGGCACTTATCCCCGCCCTGCCTGAGGACCCCCCTCTGGTCAGCTATGCTCGGGTAGAGCACAAACAGCATTGATCACTGCCCTACTCAGGGATTCCACCCATTTCTTACCCGTCGCAGCCCATATGCACCCCATTTTGGCATTTTCAGTTCGAAATTCTTTTGTTTGGTTTTGGCAACCCATAGGTTGCTTCCTAAAACACTAGGATGGTGGATCGCACAGGCTGCGAGATAGCTCGCACAATTTCAATATTTTTCTCGGATGTCTTGTCCCAAATATTTGGTTTTTTTAAAAAATGAGGGAGTCACAGGTGGTGACCAATTATAAAGGGAAATTGGCAACAAAGGACAGACAGACCTTGATCTTAAGCAAGATAATAACAGATATTATGCTTGTGTTCACAGAACTCCAGATCCTCAGGAACCCCAGAGGAAGACAAAGAAGAAGACAGAAAGACGGGAAGATGAAGGCGACCTCCATCTTCTTCACCTGGATCTTAGCGGGATCCCTTCAGTTGCGCGTGGATGCTACCCCCTGACCCCTACCACACAAGCCTTGAATGATTCCCACCCCTGCAATACACAGAACCCGAAATAGCTAGCCCCGTGACAGCTAACAATACCCCGACCTGGTGTGATAAGTTCATCACCTGGTACTCACTATTGTATGTAGTAGAAGCCCTCTTAGCACTGGCGATACTTTGCCGTGTCGTGCAGATATTTAGAGTCAGGAAATGGCGAAAGAAAGCCTACCACTCTCGCACCCTGGTATACAGGATTAGGTCCCCTATTTTCAGATTTCACCAAATCCCCGAACCCCTTGACATGAATTAAAGTGCATCCATTTCTCGTTATGTATTCTGTGAATAAAGAAATGTAAACCTCTGTGTCTGACTGCCAGGCCAGCGAAATTTGTGTGCTGCTATTTTGTACATTTAAAATGTTGTAGATTTTTGGGATTCTTTGAGTAAGGATAGTTTATTGAGGATAGTTAGAGGTTCCAGCTTTTTTATTTTTCTGTAATGCATGCATTAATGTCATAGCGCCCCGTAGAGTTTTATAATAATGTATGTATTGTGTTTCATAGGTTAGGGCAGAGTAGAGCCTGATTATGGGTGCCCCGTTTGGTCAGATGACGAAGATGACTCAGTAATGTGATCCTTCGCGCTTCGCGTTGAGGATCACAAGGAGGGATGTGTAGCCATCTGGGATGGCCACATCCCGATTACAAAATGGACACTTTGCAAAGAATGCAGGGAAAATTGGACAATACCGAAAAAGCAAGCAGGTGCAAGGTCTGTCTGTTGATTAGAGCTGCAGCTCTCAGACAGGACCATACTGCAGAACCATCTACATACTAATGAGCCATCCCCGGGAACAAAAGGCAACATTTAGGTAAACAATGCTAAGACAGACACCCCGGCACCAGAGGAGACTAAAACAAAGCAAACCAATGGCCACTTAGGACATGCCCAGCAACCAGGGAACCCACTCCTCTATCGGAGGAAAATCGATAAGGACAATTGGGAAACGGCCCAATTAATTCGGGCCAAGTTCAAGGCCCGCCCAAAAGCGCGCAACGCCCTTTTGGGTATAAAAAGGATTCCCCAAGAGAGAATCGCTCTCTTGGCCTTGGCTCTCAGTGAGGAGAGACCCGCCAAAGCTGCGCCAGACCAAGTAAGTTCCAAGTCAATGCACGCTACGAGATAGACGCTCCTAGTTGCTACCCTGTAAACAGCTCAACCCAGCAGCCTCAGAACCGAGCAATGGCCATTGTTCCTCTGACTGAGTGGGCACCCGAAGCTAAGTATAGACTTTAGTAATAGTGATAGTTTAGGTTGTAGAGTTTGATGCATGAGTAGATTTGACTGTGTGTAAATAAATGAGCATTGCTTTTGAACTTACTAACTGGTGTATCGAGTCTTTGACCAGTATTCGGTTTTGAACGTTGTGGCGGTATCGAAAGATACCTGGCGACTCTTGAGCAAATGTAATTAAACAGAGTGAAATTAAGAAACAACAGCAACAAGCAACACCACCATCCCTGGAATCAGTTTGGTAAACCTTCACTGCATTCCCTCGAGAGCAAGAACATCCTTCCTCAGAGAAGGTGACCAAAACTGCACACAATACTCCAGCTGTGGCCTCACCACGGCCCTGTATATTTGCAGGAACACTTTCCTGCTTCTATACTCGAAATCTCTCGCAATAAAGGCCAACATACCATTAGCATTCATTACCGCCTGCTGCACCTGCATACTTACCTTCAGCGACTGGACACCCAGGTCTCGCTGTACACTCCCCTCTCCCAATTTACAACCATTCAGGTAGTAATCTGCCTTCCTGTTTCTGCTTCCAAAGTGAATAACCTCACACTTATCCAAATTATACTGCATCTGCCACTGATTTGCCCACTCACCCAACCTGTCCATATCATGCTGTAGGATTCCTGCATCCTCATCACAATTCACCCTCGCACCTAACTTGGTATCATCTGCAAACTTTGAGATGTTACATTTTGTTCCCTCATCCAAATCATTAATATATATTGTGAATAGCTGGGGTCCCAGCACCAAACCCTCTGGTACCTCACAAGCCTGCCACTTTGAAAAGGACCCATTAATCTGTTCAGCACAGGGCTAAATCGCTGGCTTTGAAAGCAGACCAAGGCAGGCCAGCAGCACGGTTCAATTCCCGTAACAGCCTCCCCGAACAGGCGCTGGAATGTGGTGACTAGGGGCTTTTCACAGTAACTTCATTTGAAGCCTACTTGTGACAATAAGCGATTTTCATTTTCATTTTTCATTTTTTCATAATCCCAACTCTTTGTTTCCTCTCTGCCAACCAGTTTTATATCCACCTCAATACATTTCCCCCAATCCCATGCGCTTTAATTTTGCGCAATAACCTCTTATGCGGGACTTTGTCAAACGCCTTCTGAATGTCCAAATATGCCACATCGACTGGCTCACCCTTGTCAACTGTACTGGTTACATCTTCAAAGAATTCCATCAGATTTGTCAAGCATGATTTTCCCTTCATAAATCCATGCTGACTCTGATGATCCTGCCACTGCTTTCTAAATGTTCCACTACAAAGTCACTGATAATGGATTCAAGCATTTTCCCCACTACCGATGTTAGGCTTACTGGTCTATAATTCCCTGCTTTCTCTCTACCTCCCTTTTTGGATATTGGAGTGACGCGAGCTCCCCTCCAATCTTCAGGAACAGTTCCAGAGTCTATAAAATCCCAGAAGATGACCACCAATGCAGATGTTCTGCCACAGCCATTTGAAATGGCTTGAAAAGCATAATTAGCTGGGTAAGAATTCTATAAGGGAGCTTAGGTTCTTTCGGCAATATCTATGATTCGGTTAATGCCAGGATGCCATTTAAGTTGTGAATGATAATGGCCGAATTTTCAGGAGAACATCCTGGGTGTGATTTAGTGGAAAAAAACTAAAGTCCATTTTTGGGTGGGTTTGGCAGGTTGTTTCTAGACAGCTGCAGCATTGAAATTCATACTTTAACCACACTTGAAATGGCTCCTCGCAGGTTGGGGCACCATTTTGAATGGCAGATTTGATTTCTACACAACCCCCCTTTCAGGTCCCCCCCTGAATTATTACCTCCCCACCCCAGCTTTCTCTAGTCTCCTGGAACCCCACCCACCCCCATCCAATTGGCAAGGCCCCCCGAGCCCGGCCCTTGTCAGTATCAACCCGAACAGCAATGCCAAGGTGCCCAGGTGTCAGGAGGATTGCCAGAGTACCACCTTCCCTGCCCCTAATCACCCAGGTATCTCTAATGGCCTGCGGTACCCCCCACCCCAGGGTGCCATCACGCCTGGGTGACGTTGATGTAAGCCAGTGCTGAACGGTGCCAACGTGAGTTCTCGCAGGCGCGGCTGTTGACTCCCAGCCGCAGGGTGCATATTGGTATTTTAAACAGCCAAGGGCGAGATCCAGATTGCGCCAGCCAGAGCGAGTCGGGTGACTCCCGATCAACCCAATGCTCAGCACGGAGCCCGATTTGGGGCTCTCGTGTAATTCATCCCTTGTGCCCGGATCCGCGCTGAACTCAATGTGGTCGCTGAATCGCACCTACTATAAATAGAGTGTTGACTGCAGTTGGCAGTGGAAGAGCTGCACAGCATATGGAGGAAGTTAGGGAGATGAATCCCAAGGGAACATTTAGCATGAGCTGAGTGCTGGCAGCAGAAACAGGGCAATTTTTCACTCTGGCTCTGGAGCAAAAAACAACAGGTTTCACAGGTTCAAAAATGAGGCAGAAGGTGGCCTCCCATATGCTCAAATAAGGCGTTGCAGCTCCAATGTATCCAAATGCAATATGGCCAGATAGTCAAAGCATTGTGCCACAGCCATCCTTTAGACCAGAAAGGATGCCAAGAGGTAGTAGGTTAAAGATTCGAAGCAGCCATCCATTTGATCTTTTGTCATTAGGACCTTCTGTTGCTACAAGAGAGTCCCCCAAGGAAGATAATCAGGGAGTAAGTTTCAGATTTGTCATTTTTGGTTTTCTTGTAGCAGATCTGGGAAAACCTGTGCCAGGTTGTGTCCTTCAGCTATGTTAATGGCATGAATCACCGAATCTTTTCAGTGTAGAGGGAGGCCATTTGGCTCATTGAGTCTGCACTACCTCATGAAAAGGTATTCAGCCTAGTCCCACAACCCTGCCTTAGCCCTGTAACCTTGCACATTCTTTCTTTCCAGGTGGAAATCTAATACCCTTTTGAATACCTCTATCGAATCTGTCTCCACCACCATCTCAGGAAGTTTGTTCCAGACTCCAACCACCCTCTGGGTGAAATATTCTTTCCCAACATCACTTCTGCTCCCTTTGCCCATTATTTTTTTATCTATGCCCTCTAGTTCTAGATGTAATCTTGAGGGGGAAAATGATTTCCCCTGTCCATATCCCTCAGGATCTTGAATACCTCTATCAAGTCTATTCTCAGCCTTCTTTTCTCCAAAGAAAACTGAGCCAATTTCTTCAATCTATCCTTATGTCTACAGTTCTTTATCACTCGAATCATTCTTGTGAATCTCCTCCCTATTCTCTCCAATGCCTTCACATCCTTCCTCAAGTACGGTGCCCAGAACTGGATGCAGTACCCCAGATGAGGTCAAACTAATGTCGTATACAAGCTCAGCGTGACCTCCTTACTCTTGTACTCAATGCCCCTATTAATCAAACCTCGGACATGATAGTATCCTTTGTGAGCAGGATAAAGAGTCCCGCATGGTATGTTGCCTGCCCGGTGCTAGGGTGCGGGACATCCCTGACCGGCTTGAAAGGATACTGGAGATGGAGGGGGAGGATCCAGTTGTTGTGGTCCATGTCGGTGCCAACAACATAGGCAAGTCTAGGAAAGAGGACCTGTTTAGAGATTATAAAGAGCTAGGATTCAAATTAAAAGACAGGTCCTCAAGGGTCATAATCTCCGGATTACTGCCCGAGCCACATGCAAATTGGCATAGGGAGGCAAGAATAAGGGAAGTTAACACGTGGCTGAAAGAGTGGTGTGGGAAAGAGGGGTTCCTTTTCATGGGACACTGGCATCAGTTCTGGGACAGTTCTGGGACTATACCGTTGGGATGGTCTCCACCTGAACCGAGCTGGGACCAGTGTTCTGGTGAAAAGAGTAAATAGGGTGGTCAATAGGACTTTAAACTAGAGATTGGGGGGAAGGGAAAGTCAGGGAACCAAGAGGTGAAGTAATCAGTGGGAAGCGCAGCTGCTTAGGAATACAAAAAAGCACGAAAAGACAGAACTCAGGAGAGGTTACGATAATCCCCATCTCACAAAATATGACACAGTGTATGGAAAGGCTCAGTAAACCAAGGTCCATCACACTAAGAAAACAAAAAGGGACGGTCAATAGAGAATTAAAGGTGCTATATTTAAATGCGCACGGTGTACGGAACAAGGTAGATGAGCTTGTGGCCCAGATTGTGACTGGCAGGTATGATGTGGTAGGCATCACAGAGACGTGGTCGCAGGGGGTTCAGGACTGGCATTCAAACATCCAAGGATTCACAACCTATCGAAAAGACAGAGAGGTGGGCAGAGGGGACGGGGTTGCCTTGTTAATTAGGAATGAAATTAAATCAATAGCACTAAACGACATAGGGTCAGATGATGTGGAGTCTGTGTGGGTAGAGTTGAGGAACCACAAAGGCAAAAAAAACATAATGGGAGTTATGTACAGGTCCCCTAACAGTGGTCAGGACCAGGGGCACAAAATGCACCACAAAATAGAAAGGGCATGTCAGAAAGGCAAGGTCACAGTGATCATGGGGGACTTCAATATGCAGGTGCATTGGGTAAATAATGTTGCCAGTGGACCCAAAGAAAGGGAATTCATTGAATGTTTACAGAAGGGCTTTTTGGAACAGCTTGTGATGGAGCCCACGAGGGAACAGGCCATTCTAGACTTAATGTTATGTAATGAGCCAGACTTGATAAAAGATCTTAAAGTAAGGGAACACTTAGGAGGCAGTGATCATAATATGGTAGAATTCAGTCTGCAATTTGAAAGAAAGAAGGTAGAATCAGATGTAAAGGTGTTACAGTTAAATAAAGGTAACTACAGGGGCATAAGGGAGGAAGTGACGAAAATCGACTGGGAGCAGAACCTAGTGGGAAAGACAGTAGAACAGCAATGGCAGGAGTTTCTGGGAGTAATTGAGGACACAGTACAGAAGTTCATCCCAAAGAAAAGAAAGGTTATCAGAGGGGGGATGAGGCAGCCATGGCTGACAAAGGAAGTCAGGGAATGCATCAAAGCAAAAGAGAAAGCCTATAATGTGGCAAAGAGTAGTGGGAAGTCAGAAGATTGGGAAGGCTACAAAAACAGAGGATAACAAAGAGAGAATTAAGGAAGGAGAGGATCAAATATGAAGGTAAGCTAGCCAGTAACATTAGGAATGATAGTAAAAGCTCCTTTAAATACATTAAAAACAAATGGGAGGCAAATGTTGACATTGGGCTGCTCCAAAATGACGCTGGTAATCTAGTGATGGGAGACAAGGAAATAGCTGAGGAACTAAATACGTACTTTGTGTCAGTCTTCACAGTAGAAGACATGAGTAATATCCCAACAATTCAGGAGAGTCAGGGGGCAGAGTTGAATATGGTAGCCATTACAAAGGAGAAAGTGCTAGAGAAACTAAGAGGTCTAAAAATTAATAAATCTCAGGGCCCAGATGGGCTACATCCTAGAGTTCTAAAGGAGATAGCTGAAGAAATAGTGGAGGCATTAGTTATGATCTTTCAAAAGTCACTGGAGTTAGGGAAAGTCCCAGAGGATTGGAAAATCGCTGTTGTAGCCCCCCTGTTCAAGAAGGGAACAAGAAAAAAGATGGGAAATTATAGGCCAATTAGCCTAACCTCGGTTGTTGGCAAGATTCTAGAATCCATTGGGTTTTTTTTAAATATGTTTTATTGAAACTTTTTTCCCAAACAACAATTTTTCCCCTCTTACAAAGCAAACGCAACAATAATACAGAAATTTTTAACAATACACAAGTAACAAAACCCCTTTATCTTTGACCTAAACTAAACTAAACCACCCCCCCTCCCCCCTCCCCCCCCCCCCGCTTCCCCCTGGGTTGCTGCTGCTGGTCATCTGCCTTCCCTCTAACGTTCCCCTAGGTATTCGAGAAATGGCTTCCACCGCCTGGTGAACCCTTGAGCCGATCCTCTCAGGGCAAACTTTATCTGCTCCAGTTTAATGAACCCCGCCATATCATTTACCCAGGCCTCCAGTCCGGGGGGTTTTGCCTCCTTCCACATGAGTAGGATCCTGCGCCGGGCTACTAGGGACGCAAAGGCCACAGCGTCGGCCTCTTTCGCCTCCTGCACTCCCGGCTCTTCCGCAACTCCAAATAGAGCTAACCCCCAGCCTGGTTTGACCCGGGCCTTCACCACCCGCGAAATCACTCCCGTCACTCCCTTCCAATACCCTTCCAGTGCCGGACACGCCCAAAACATATGTGCGTGGTTTGCCGGGCTCCCGCCACACCTCCCACATTTGTCCTCCACTCCAAAGAACCTGCTCAATCTTGCTCCCGTTATGTGTGCTCTATGTAGTACCTTAAATTGAATCAGGCTAAGCCTGGCGCATGAGGAAGAGGAATTTACCCTGCTTAGGGCATCAGCCCACATACCCTCCTCTATCTCCTCCCCTAGTTCTTCTTCCCACTTTCCTTTTAGTTCGCCCACCGACTCCTCCCCCTCTTCCCTCATCTCTCGGTAAATCTCTGACACCTTGCCCTCTCCGACCCACACCCCTGAAAGCACCCTGTCCTGAATCCCCTGTGTCGGGAGCAGCGGAAATTCCCTCACCTGTTGTCTAGTAAACGCCCTCACCTGCATATATCTCAAGAAATTTCCCCGGGGCAACTTATACTTTTCCTCCAATGCTCCCAAGCTCGCAAAAAGTCCCATCTCAATACATCTCCCACCCTCCTAATTCCCAACTGGTACCAGCTCTGAAATCCTCCATCCATTCTTCCTGGGGCGAACCTATGGTTGTTCCTGATTGGGGACCCCACCAGGGCTCCCCGCACCCCTCTCTGTCGCCTCCACTGTCCCCAGATATTCAATGTTGCCGCCACCACCGGGTTCGTGGTAAACTTTTTAGGTGAGATCGGTAGCGGCGCCGTCACCAGCGCCTCTAAACTCGTCCCTTTACAGGACTTTCTCTCCAGTCTTTTCCATGCCGCTCCCTCACCCTCCATCATCCATTTACGTATCATTGCCACATTGGCAGCCCAATAGTAATCGCCCAAGTTCGGTAGTGCCAATCCTCCTCTGTCCCTACTACGCTGAAGGAACCCCCTCCTTACTCTCGGAACTTTCCCTGCCCACACGAAGCTCGTGATGCTCCTGTCTATTTTATTAAAAAAGGTCTTGGTGATTAGTATAGGGAGACATTGAAATACAAATAAGAACCTCGGGAGGACCATCATCTTAATTGCTTGCACCCTGCCCGCCAGCGATAGAGGCTGCATGTCCCACCTCTTGAAGTCCTCCTCCATTTGTTCTACCAACCGCGTCAGATTAAGTCTGTGCAAGGTTCCCCAGCTCCTAGCGATCTGAATCCCCAGGTATCGGAAGTTTCTTTCCATTTTCCTTAGAGGCAAGCCTTCTATCTCTCTACTCTGGTCCCCTGGATGTATCACAAATAATTCACTCTTCCCCATGTTTAGCCTATACCCCGAGAAATCCCCGAACCCCCTCAAAATTCGCATAACCTCTATCATCCCCCCCGCTGGGTCCGACACGTATAACAATAGGTCATCCGCGTATAACGAGACTCGGTGTTCTTCTCCCCCTCTAATCACCCCTCTCCATTTCCTGGAGTCTCTCAATGCCATAGCCAGAGGTTCAATTGCCAACGCGAACAACAATGGAGACAGCGGGCATCCCTGTCTTGTTCCCCTATATAGTCGGAAATACTCCGATCTATGTCGACCTGTAACTACGCTTGCCGTTGGAGCCCCATAAAGAAGTCTAACCCAGCAATAAACCCGTTCCCAAACCCAAACCTCCTTAACACTTCCCATAAATACTCCCACTCCACCCTATCAAATGCCTTCTCTGCGTCCATTGCCGCCACTATCTCTGCCTCCCCCTCCACTGGGGGCATCATTATCACCCCTAATAGTCGTCGCACGTTAACATTCAGTTGTCTCCCTTTTACGAACCCTGTCTGGTCTTCATGCACCACCCCCGGGACACAGTCCTCTATCCTCGATGCCAGTACCTTTGCCAACAATTTGGCGTCCACGTTCAATAATGAAATGGGTCTATAGGACCCGCACTGCAACGGATCTTTATCCCTCTTCAAAATTAACGATATCGTCGCCTCCGACATCGTCGGGGGTAGAGTCCCCCCTTCCCTGGCCTCATTGAACGTCCTCACCATCAACGGGGCCAACAAGTCCACATATTTTCTGTAATACTCCATCGGGAACCCGTCTGGTCCTGGGGCCTTCCCTGCTTGCATGCTTCCCAGTCCCTTAATAACCTCGTCCACCCCAATCGGCGCCCCCAGGCCTGCCACCTCCTGCTCCTCCACTTTCGGGAACCTCAATTGGTCCAGGAACTGCCGCATCCCCTCCTCTCCCTCTGGGGGTTGAGACCTATACAGTTCCTCATAGAAGGTCTTGAACACCTCATTTATCTTTCCTGCCCTTCGCACCGTGTCTCCCATTTCGTCTCTAATTCCTCCTATCTCCCTCGCTGCTGCCCTCTTTCGCAATTGATGAGCCAACAGGTGACTAGCCTTTTCCCCATATTCATACCTCTTCCCCTGTGCCTTCCTCCACAGTACCTCCGCCTTTCTGGTGGTCAGAAGGTCAAATTCCGTCTGGAGTCGCCTCCTCTCCCTGTACAATTCCTCCTCCGGGGTCTCTGCAAATTCCCTATCCACCCTTAAAATCTCCCCCAGTAATCTTTCCCTTTCCTTGGCCTCTGTTTTCCTTTTGTGGGCCCCAATGGAGATCAGCTCTCCTCTGACCACCGCTTTTAGTGCTTCCCATACCACTCCCATAGGGACCTCACCGTCGTCATTGACCTCCAGGTATCTCTCAATACACCCCCGCACTCTTGCACACACTCCCTCATCCGCCATCAGTCCCACATCTAATCGCCAGAGTGTTCTCTGCTCCCTTTCCTCTCCTAATTCCAGGTCCACCCAATGTGGGGCATGATCCGAAACTGCTATGGCTGAGTACTCAGCTTCTTCCACCCTAGAGATCAACGACCTTCCCAAAACAAAAAAATCTATCCGGGAGTACACTTTATGGACATGGGAGAAGAAGGAAAACTCCCTAGCCCTAGGTCTAAAAAATCGCCATGGATCCACTCCCCCCATTTGGTCCATAAACCCCTTAAGTACCTTGGCCGCTGCCGGCCTTCTTCCGGTCCTTGAGCTGGATCTATCTAGCCCCGGGTCCAGCACCGTATTAAAGTCCCCTCCTAAAATCAAGTTTCCTACCTCCAGGTCCGGTATACGCCCCAGCATCCGTCTCATAAATCCCGCATTGTCCCAGTTTGGGGCATACACATTAACCAACACGACCTCCATTCCCTCCAGCCTGCCACTCACCATTACATATCTACCCCCGCTATCTGCTACGATGTGCTTTGCTTCAAATGCTACCCGTTTCCCCACCAAAATGGCCACCCCTCTATTCTTTGCGTCCAGTCCTGAGTGGAACACCTGTCCCACCCATCCTTTCCTTAGCCTAACTTGGTCCGCCACCTTTAGGTGCGTCTCTTGGAGCATAACCACGTCTGCCCTTAGTCCTTTCAAATGCGCGAGCACTCGGGCCCTTTTTATCGGTCCGTTCAGGCCTCTCACGTTCCACGTGATCAGCCTCACTAGGGGGCTACCTGCCCCCCTCCCGTGTCGACTAGCCATTACCTTCTCTAGGCCAGTCCATTATCCCGCCTCCGCGCTCCCGCTCGCTCTCCCAGCGTCGCACACCATCCCCGCCCACCCAGTCTTTAGCCATTTCCTTTTGGATTTCCGCAGCAGCAACCCAGTTGTCCCCCCACCCCCTCCCCCTCCCTCCCCCCCTCCCCGCTAGATCTCTTTCTAGCATGATTGCTCCCCCATATTACTTCCGTAAGTCAGCTGACTTCAACTGACCCCGGCTACTCCTGCTCACTCCTCGACCCCCCCCCCCCCCGTGTGGGGAACTCCCATCCGCCTTGCGCCTGTCTTCCCGCCTTATTCTTTCTGGCGCGGGAACATCCCTTTACCTAACCCGCCTCTTATGGCGCAGTTCCCTTTCCCCTCCCCCTCCCCTTCCCCATTCTCCAACTATGTCCCGTCTTTCCCCCCTCACCAGCGCCCACATTTCCCCAATGTCTCCCCCCTTCCCAATTTACTTCTCAATTAACTTCAACCATAACATTAACAATAACATTTCCTGCAGCATCAGTCCCTCAGTTCCGATCCAATTTCTCTTCTTTGATGAAGGTCCATGCTTCCTCCGCCGTCTCGAAATAATGGTGTCTCTCCTGATACGTGACCCATAGCCTTGCCGGCTGCAGCATCCCGAACTTCACCTTCCTTTTATGCAACACCTCTTTGGCTCGGTTGAAGCTCGCCCTCCTTCTCGCCACCTCCGCACTCCAATCCTGGTATACCCGTACCACTGCATTCTCCCATCTGCTACTCCGCACCTTTTTAGCCCATCTCAGGACCTCTTCTCTATCCTTAAGACGGTAAAATCGCACGATTATCGCCCTGGGTGGTTCTCCCGCTTTTGGTCTTCTCGCCGGAATCCGATTTGCCCACTCCACCTCCAAGGGGCCCGTAGGGGCCTCAGCACCCATCAGTGAGCTCAGCATCGTACTTGCGTACGCTCCACAGTCCACTCCTTCCACACCCTCAGGGAGACCCAGTATCCGAAGGTTCTTCCTTCGCGCTCCATTTTCTAGGGCTTCGATCCTTTCAGTACACTTTTTATGAAGTGCCTCGTGCGTCTGTGTCTTAACCGCCAGGCCCAGGATCTCGTCCTCAATATCTGTCACCTTCTGCTCCACCACACGGAGCTCTGTCTCCTGGGTCTTTAATGTCTCCTTGAGCCCCTCAATTGCCTGTAGCAACGGGGTCAGCACCTCCCTCTTCAGCAGCTCCACGCACCTTCTCACAATTTCATCCTGCTCAGGCCCCCATGTCGCCTGCGCTTTCTCCGCCGCTTGTACTTCTCTCTTTCTGACCCTTTGGTCGACGATTCCTCGCGCTGCAGCCGCCGCCGCCGGTTTTTTCCTCCTTCGTTGGGGGGGTACTCCCTTCTCACACACCCCACACCGGGTTGCGTCGTCGAAAAATTCTCCGTTGGGGCTCTTAAAAGAGCCCGAAGGTCCGTCGGAGCTGGAGCCGCCGAATCGTGCGGCTAGCTCATCCTCACCGCAACCGGAAGTCCCTTCAGTGGCCTTGATGAGGTCTTTTCGCAGTTGTTCCCTCTGCTGCTAGAATTCACCTTTGATACAGGCCCTCAGGTCAGCTTGCAGCTTTAAGCTTGCCCTTCCCCCGCCTGCATGCTGGAAGAGGCCCTGTTTATCCTGCAGTTGCAGCCAAATCTTTTACTGTTTCTGACGTGTCTGGCAACGCAGAGACATACCCTTCCTGGGGGACACTGTCGGGGGAATATTGCAGCCTTCTTCCCACACCGGGAAATGTCAAACAAATGCCGTGGGGGCCCTGTAAAAGAGCCCAAAAGTCCGTTCCAAGCAGGAGCTGCCGAATATGCGACCTAGCTCTGCATAGCCGCACCCGGAAGTCTAGAATCCATTGTTAAGGATGAGATTTCTAAATTCTTGGAATTGCAGGGTCGGATTCGGACAAGTCAGCATGGATTTAGTAAGGGGAGGTCGTGCCTGACAAACCTGTTAGAGTTCTTTGAAGAGATAACAAATAGGTTAGACCAAAGAGACAATGGATGTTATCTATCTTGACTTCCAAAAGGCCTTTGATAAGGTGCCTCACGGGAGACTGCTGAGTAAAATAAGGGCCCATGGTATTCGAGGCAAGGTACTAACATGGATTGAAGATTGGCTGTCAGGCAGAAGACAGAGAGTTGGGATAAAAGGTTCTTTTTCGGAATGGCAACCAGTGACGAGTGGTGTCCCGCAGGGTTCAGTGTTGGGGCCACAGCTGTTCTCTTTATATATTAACGATCTAGATGATGGGACTGGGCGCATTCTGGCTAAGTTTGCCGATGATACAAAGATAGGTGGAGGGGCAGGTAGTATTGAGGAGGTGGGGAGGCTGCAGAAAGATTTAGACAGTTTAGGAGAGTGGTCCAAGAAATGGCTTATGAAATTCAATGTGGGCAAGGTCGAGGTCTTGCACTTTGGAAAAAGGAATAGAGGCATGGACTATTTTCTAAACGGTGACAAAATTCATAATGCTGAAGTGCAAAGGGACTTGGGAGTCCTAGTCCAGGATTCTCTAAAGGTAAACTTGCAGGTTGAGTCCGTAATTAAGAAAGCAAATGCAATGTTGTCATTTATCTCAAGAGGCTTGGAATATAAAAGTAGGGATGTACTTCTGAAGCTTTATAAAGCACTAGTTAGGCCCCATTTAGAATACTGTGAGCAATTTTGGGCCCCACACCTCAGGAAGGACATACTGGCACTGGAGCGGGTCCAGCGGAGATTCACACGGATGATCCCAGGAATGGTAGGCCTAACATAAGATGAACGTCTGAGGATCCTGGGATTATATTCATTGGAGTTTAGGAGGTTGAGGGGAGATCTAATAGAAACTTACAAGATAATGAATGGCTTAGATAGGGTGGACGTAGGGAAGTTGTTTCCATTAGCAAGGGAGACTAGGACCCGGGGGCACAGCCTTAGAATAAAAGGGAGTCACTTTAGAACAGAGATGAGGAGACATTTCTTCAGCCAGAGAGTGGTGGGTCTGTGGAATTCATTGCCACAGAAGGCGGTGGCCAGGACGTTGAGTGTCTTTAAGACAGAAGTTGATAAATTCTTGATTTCTCGAGGAATTAAGGGCTATGGAGAGAGATCGGGTAAATGGAGTTGAAATCAGCCATGATTGAATGGTGGAGTGGACTCGATGGGCCGAATGGCCTTACTTCCGCTCCTATGTCTTATGGTCTTATGATATGCTTTATTAACTGCCCTCTCAACATGCCCTGCCACCTTTAATGACTTATGTAAATATATATTGAGACAAACAATGTAGGGATGCCTGAACCGTGAACCCGGACAGGAATTTTACATATTGGGGTAGGGGCAGAGAAGGAAAATCAGCCCTTAATAACATTTAACAAACAAAAATATGAAAACTTACCTTTAATTTAAGTATGTTGTGATTTACAGAGGATTTATTAAAACAGCAACATTGAAATGTTAACTAACTTTTAAATAATAATAGTTAACCTCCTGATTCTTTTGGCATCTAAAACTAATGTTCACCCTCAAGGACACAATTTAGCCACTGCACTGCGCCCGGTGTGGATCTGGGCACGCTGGATAAGTAGTGGGAATGGCCAAAATCGAGATTCGTGCCGGCGCAATTCAGTTTGCCATCTAACCGGCCAGCTCCAGATGGTGAGTTCCGGATCTCGTCCAACAGCATATCATTAACCCCAATTTGCACTAATTTCAATCTCATTAGCAAGACTAAAGTTAAATGTAGCGGCCTCCTGGAAATTAACCAGCTCCCCAACGAGAATTCACCCCGGTGTCGTTTCGTACTCCTTTTTTTTAAAATGAAGTTGGCGCAAAGGCTGCTGAGGGGAACTGAAGAGGTGAGTAGCCATTTCCATTTTCAGCATGCAGCTCAAGGGCACTGGAGCTTGGTCAGGGGAAAAGAGGGACTGAAGCATTCCTGGTCGAGGGTTGCCCCTGGACTGGGATGGTGGAGAAGTGGACATGGGCTTTTCGTCTTGAGGCCTTCAAGCCATCAGTAAATTTTGTGGATAACCATAACAGGACAACTACAGCTGCTGCCTGTCTGTCCTACCAAACACTTCCAGGACAGAGCCCTATTCTTCGTTATGTGCGGAAAGCCACTTAACTCACTTTGACTGTGAACAGCCTCTAGCTTCACATCTGATTGCTGTTGCTAATAAGAACATTTTTTGTAAAAGGGCCAACTGGTGCTGCTGTTGAAGAAATGCTTTCGCAGGTTGCTGATGCTTCTGTTGTTGCATGTAACTGCTACGTAGGTTAAACAAGCTGCAAATCAAAGACGTCCAACTGCACTTTGAGCACCAGTGGAATATGTGGCTACCAGGATTTGGTTCCATTGATATTGGCCATGTGGGAGGGCTTGCACAGCTGCAGCTCCTGGGCGAAGAATGGCACTGATAATTGGAACAAGTCACACATCAATGGACAGATAATAATAAGAATAACAATCGCTTATTGTCACAAGTAGGCTTCAATGAAGTTACTGTGAAAAGCCCCTCGTCGCCACATTCCGGCGCCTGTTCGGGGAGGCCGGTACGGGAATTAAACCCACGCTGCTGACCTTGTTCTGCATTACAAGCAAGCTGTTTAGCCCACTGTGCTAAACCAGCCCCTTCTTTGACAACGTTCTGGACATAACACATTTCAGGCTTATCCTTCGTTTCCATTGAGGAACCCACAAGGGGTGTTCTTTTGTGTGAAAATGAGTTGATATAGCTTTATATTGGTACCAATATGGAATGCTTCAGCCCAGGCAACATCCTGGGGAATCTCCTCTGCACCCTTTCTAGTGCAATCACATCCTTCCTATGGTGTGGCAACCCAAACTGCACACAATATTCTAGCTGTGGCCTAATGCACAGTTTATAAACCATTATCATAATCTCCCTGCTCATATATTCTATGCCTCGGCTAATAAAGGCAAGTATCCCACATGCCTTCTTAACCACCTTGTCTACTTGTCCTGCTGCCTTCAGGGATCTTTGGACATGCATCCCAAGGTTCATCTGGTGCTCTGTTCTTTCTAGGGTCCGACTGTCCATTGTGTATTCCCTTGCCTTGTTAGTCCTCCAAAAATGAACACCTCACGCTTTTCATGGTTGAGTTCCATTTCCCACTGTTCTGCCTATCTGACCAGCCGATCCAAATTTTTTTGAAATCAAAGGCTTTCCTCCTCACTATTTAACACACACCAATTTTTGTGTCATCTGCAAACTTACTAATTATACCCCCACATTCACATCGAGATAATGAATGTCCTCCCCTCACAGCCTTGAGGGTTGCCAACTCTGGTTGGACATATTGCAGAAAATTCCATCACATAACCTCTTGCCTCCAATTGCTATTCATCACGCAATAAGTCGACGTGTACAGTGCACTTCCTTCCTATGCCAATTGTAAAGCAAATAGATTATTTGTTACCCACTTACATGATTCTAGCTTCTCAGCCACATTGCCTTTTTCCTATTTCTGATATATTTTAAAATCATAGAGTTCCTACAGTGCAGAAGGAGGCCATTTGGCCCATCGAGTCTGCACCGATCCTCTGAAAGAGCACCAAGCCCACTCCCCCGCCCTATCCCAGTAATCCCTTAATCTGGCCTGCACATCTTTGGACACTAAGGGGCAATTTAGCATGGCCTATCCACCTAACAATGTCTCTTTGATTTGTCTCCCACACACTCCAGGATAAATCTGGGTTGTTGGCAGTTCCAACAGACTCCACGATGATGGTAGGAATATATCTGAGTAACATTTTTCTCATGGAGCTGTTGTGGCTTCTATGCAGTGTTTATCTCTGATTTAATCAGTGATTTTCTTGGATCTTTCAGCTGGAAAGTTTAAAGCTTTCAATTGTGTTCCAATTTAGAACACTTAAGGGCATTGATCCTCTTGCTACGATTACAGCACAGTGCACTGGTACATTTGCATTCATTTCTAGCACCTAAATTCAAATCTAACTGTCACTGATGGGCTAGAAAGCTCACCAGTTTGTCAATAGTTCCTGGAGAATTCTATCGAACAAGTGTCAACCCAGTTCCCAATGGACATGATTTCACAAAACAAATTGCTGATAATATAACAATAATTGGTGTTAAATTGGAATTTACACAGTGATGTCTTAAGGGTCATGTCTGGTTCGACAAACTGAAATGCCTCACTGGTTCAGGAGTTCTCCTGCTGGATATAAGACCACTAAGATAGATTTAAAACTTAAAACATATTGAGCAAAATACAAGGGAGAAAATATATTTTTAACAGGTCACAAAATGCACTGAAATTTTATGGATGCTCCAATATTTACTCCTGCTGCTTCAGTTAGAAACCAGCAAAATCACCAAGGAAAGGATGGAGTTGCCTTTTCTGACATTTCCTTGGGGGTCTGCCATTGTCCCACTGGCTTTATTACAGTGCCTGACCTCCAGGCCATTGGATTATTCCAAAGAATAACAGATAACTTCTGCCAGATCAGTATACTTTCTGTCCATTCTTGCAAAATGTATGCAATTAATGGCCAGCCGTGTCTGCATGGGTTTCCTCCGGTTTTATCCCACAAGTCCCGAAAGACGTGCTTGTTGGGTGAATTGGACATTCTGAATTCTCCCTCAGTGTATCCGAACAGGCGCCATTGTGTGTGGCGACTAAGGAATTTTTACAGTAACTTCATTGCAGTGTTAATGTAAGCCTACTTGTGATAAAAATTAATATTATTATTATTCTTTGCCAGGGCTGACCAGTCAGTTATAGGATCCAAGACAAAAGAGGACATGTTTGTCATAATTTTCTATTGGATTACAGGGTTTCCACGAGTGCTTGGAATCTTAGACTAGTCTTATGTGGCCTTACGTGTCCCTAATTCCAATCCACATGATTATTTTAATGGAAAGAGGTTTCACTCTTAACTGATGATGACAGGCACAATTGTTTGCATCACAATGCCTAGTATGTGGGGAACTGTTATGATATGTTCTCTTTTAGCTGACCAGCATGAATAAAGGGAAAGGTATTGGCTTTTCTTCTTGAACAGAAAGACGACCTAGCATCATTGAGTCAAATCACAAATAAGTCAAAGGATCATTACAGCAGTTGAATTAAAATTGAGTAAGCCATTGGTATTCAGGAAGATTGAGATTCTTGAGAACAGTGTCAGCTGCTGAATACCCAAGAAGTAAGGACTCAGACATGAGAAAAACAGAAGAAGCTACAAGGAGATCACGACAAACCAAATTATCAGAGATACCTTTGATATTGTCTCACAAAATTGAGATTCGTTGTAACTTTGGACATTGATTTGATTCCCAATGAATAGGTAACTCTGCTGAACAAAAGCTGTAAGGAGCCCAAAGAATTTTAATAATCTGGAGGCATTGGCCTATGTGAGTGAGTCAGTAAGAAGTTTCCAATGGGGGTGGAATATTATGCAGACCAAGCATCAAAATAAAGAGAGGCTGCATCTTTTAAAGTGAGATATAATCTCTTAAAGCAATTTTATTTCTAAAATTTGGGAGATGGAACCGTAGATTGGCCACAGCACAAGTAAGGGCAAAAAGATTTTCAAATGCTGTCCTGGAGACCTGGAGCAAGTGAGGGAGCAGAAAGAGCTGTTCTTACCCTCCAGAAGGACTTGAGACCCAAGCTTATGTTTGGATCTTGGTATGGACCAGTAACTTTTAAAAGTAGACAGAAGTTTTTTTTTAAACAAATTTAAACTGCCCAACTTTATTTTTTCATCTAAGGTGCAATTTTAGCATGGACAATCCACCTACCCTACACATCTTTGGGTTGTTGAGGTGGGACCCACGCAGACACGGAGAAAATGTGCAAACTCCACACGGACAGTGACCCGGAGCTGGGATCGAACCTGGGACCTCGGCGCCGTAAGGTGTTAACCACTGCACCACCGTGCCAACCTAAAGTAGATAAAAGTTGAAATCCCAGATATTTGCTAAGAGAATAAAGCCTCAAGTTTCCATGGTTTTAAACAAATAGAAGAATTTTTATTAGACCAAGTCAACAAAGCAAACACTAAATACTATTTATCCTATACTCAAATATCCAGACTTAGAACATAGAACATGACAGCGCAGGACAGGCCCTCCGGCCCTCGATGTTGCGCCGACCGGTGAAACCACTCTAAAGTCCATCTGCACTATTCCCTTATCGTCCATATGTCTATCCAATGACCATTTGAATGCCCTTAGTGTTGGCGAGTCCACTACTGTTGCAGGCAGGGCATTCCACGCCCTTACTACTCTCTGAGTAAAGAACCTACCTCTGGCATCTGCCTTATATCTATCTCCCCTCAATTTAAAGCTATGTCCCCTCGTGCTAGACATCACCATCCGAGGAAAAAGGCTCTCAGTGTCCACCCGTTCCAATCCTCTGATCATTTTGTATGCCTTAATTAAGTCACCTCTTAACCTTCTTCTCTCTAACGAAAACAGCCTCAAGTCCCTCAGCCTTTCCTCATAAGATCTTCCCTCCATACCAGGCAACATTCTGGTAAATCTCCTCTGCACCCTTTCCAATGCTTCCACATCCTTCCTATAATGCGGCGATCAGAATTGCACGCAATACTCCAAATGCGGCCGCACCAGAGTTTTGTACAGCTGCAACATGACCTCATGGCTCCGAAACTCAATCCCTCTACCAATAAAAGCTAACACACCGTACGCCTTCTTAACAACCCTCTCAACCTGGGAGGCAACTTTCAGGGATCGAAGTACATGGACACCGAGATCTCTCTGCTCATCCACACTGCCACGAATCTTACCATTAGCCCAGTACTCTGTCTTCCTGTTATTCCTTCCAAAATGAATCACCTCACACTTTTCTGCATTAAACTCCATTTGCCACCTCCCAGACCAGCGCTGCAGCTTATCTATGTCCCTCTGTAACTTGTAACATCCTCCCGTACTATCCACAACTCCACCGACTTTAGTGTCATCTGCAAATTTACTCACCCATCCTTCTACGCCCACCTCCAGGTCATTTATAAAAATGACAAACAGCAGTGGCCCCAAAACAGATCCCTGTGGTATACCACTAGTAACTAGACTCCAGTCTGAACATTTCCCATCAACCACCACCCGTTCTCTTCTTCCAGCTAGCCAATTTCTGATCCAAACTGCTAAATCACCCTGAATCCCATGCCTTCGTATTTTCTGCAGTAGCCTACCGTGGGGAACCTTATCAAACGCTTTACTGAAATCCATATACACCACATCAACTGCTTTACCCTCATCCACCTGGTTGGTCACCTTCTCAAAGAACTCAATACGGTTTGTGAGGCACGACCTACCCGTCACAAAACCGTGTTGACTATCTCTAATCAAATTACTCCTTTCCAGATGATTGTACATCCTATCTCTTATAAACCTTTCCAAGATTTTGCCCACAACAGAAGTAAGGCTCACTGGTCTATAGTTACCGGGGTTGTCTCTACTCCCCTTCTTGAACAAGGAGACAACATTTGCTATCCTCCAGTCTTCTGGCACTGTTCCTGTAGACAAAGATGACTTAAAGATCAAAACCAAAGGCTCAGCAATCTCCTCCCTAGCTTCCCAGAGAATCCTAGGATAAATTGCATCCGGCCCAGGGGACTTATCTATTTTCACACTTTCCAGAATTGCTAACACCTCCTCCTTATGAACCTCAAGCCCTTCTAGTCTAGTAGCCTGAATCTCAGTATTCTCCTCGACAACATTGTCTTTTTCCTGTGTGAATACTGACAAAAAATATTCATTTAGCACCTCTCCTATCTCCTCGGACTCCAAGCACAACTTCCCGCTACTGTCCTTGACTGGCCCTACTCTTACCCTAGTCATTCATTTATTCCTGACATATCTATTGAAAGCTTTAGGGTTATCCTTGATCCTACCTGGCAAAGACTTCTCATGTCCCCTCCTGGCTCTTCTTAGCTCTCTCTTTAGGCCCTTCCTAGCTAACTTATAACTCTCGAGTGCCCTAACTGAACCTTCATGTCTCAGCTTTACATAAGCCTCATTCTTCCTCTTGACAAGTGTTTTGACTGCTTTCGAAAACCATGGTTTCCTTGTTCGACCACTTCCACCCTGCCTAACAGGTACATACGTATCAAGGACATGCAGTAGCTGTTCCTTGAACAAGCTCCACATTTCCATTGTGCCCATCCCCTGCAGTTTTCCTCTCCAGCCGATGCATCCTAAGTCTTGCCTCATCGCATCATAATTGCCTTTCCCCCAGATATAACTCTTGCCCTGCGGTATATACCTATCCCTTTCCATCACTAAAGTAAACGTAATGGAATTGTGGTCACTATCACCAAAGTGCTCACCTACCTCCAAATCTAACACCTGTCCTGGTTCATTACCCAGTACCAAATCCAATATGGCCTTGCCTCTCGTTGGCCTATCTACATACTGTGTCAGGAAACCCTCCTGCACACATTGGACAAAAACAGACCCATCTAAAGTACTCAAACTATAAAGTTTCCAGTCAATATTTGGAAAGTTAAAGTCCCGCATAACAACTATCCTGTTGCTTTCGCTCCTGTCCAGAATCATCTTTGCAATCCTTTCCTCTACATCTCTGGAACTTTTTGGAGGCCTATAGAAAACCCCTAACAGGGTGATCTCTCCTTTCCTGTTTCTAACCTCAGCCCATACGACCTCAGTAGCCGAGTCCTCATCAAACGTCCTTTCTGCCACCGTAATACTGTCCTTGACTAACAATGCCACCCCTCCCCCTCTTTTACCACCTTCTCTGAGCTTACTGAAATATCTAAACCCCGGCACCTGCAACAACCATTCCTGTCCCTGCTCTATCCATGTCTCTGAAATGGCCACAACATCGAAGTCCCAGGTACCAACCCATGCCACAAGTTCACCCACCTTATTCCGGATGCTCGTGGTATTTTTTTTTTTTAAATATATTTTATTCAACTTTTTCAGCCATACAAAACTGTACAAAGGTTTTTCCCCTTTTTACAACAGCAAAACAATATAAATAACCGTGACCGTATTTTAACAAATAAATAAATAATATATAAACTAAATGGCAACTGCCATAACAAAAATAATAGCTCTCCCAAATAATAAAATCAGCAATTCAATATACATAACCAAGTACCAATATCTTTGCAAAAACACCCCTGAGGACCCACCTGAGCCCTCCTCCCCCCCCCCCACTCCCCCCTGGGTTGCTGCTGTTACCTTCCCATTTCCTTTATCGTTCTGCGAGGTAGTTAATGAACGGTTGCCACCGCCTGGTGAACCCCTGAGCCGAACCCCTTAGTGCAAACTTTATCCGTTCCAGTTTTATACACCCTGCCATGTCATTTATCCAGGTCTCCACGCCCGGAGGCTTGGCTTCCTTCCACATAAGCAGTATCCTTCGCCGGGCTACTAGGGACGCAAAGGCCAAAACATCAGCCGCTCTCGCCTCCTGCACTCCCAGCTCTTCTGCAACCCCGAATATAGCCAGCCCCCAGCCTGGCTCGACCCGGACCCCCACCACCTTTGAAAGCACCTTCGCCACCCCCACCCAGAGCCCCTGCAGTGCCGGGCATGACCAAAACATGTGGGTGTGGTTTGCTGGGCTTCTCGAGCATCTCCCACACCTATCCTCTACCCCGAAAAATTTACTGAGCCTTGCTCCGGTCATATGTGCCCTGTGCAAAACCTTAAATTGTATCAGGCTAAGCCTGGCGCACGAGGACAAAGAGTTTACCCTACGTAGGGCATCTGCCCACAGCCCCTCTTCAATCTCTTCCCCCAGCTCTTCCTCCCATTTTCCCTTCAGCTCATCCACCATGTTCCCCCCTCGTCTCTCATTTCCCTGTATATATCTGACACCCTACCATCCCCCACCCATGTCCCTGAGATCACTCTATCCTGAATCTCCTGCGTCGGGAGCTGCGGGAATTCCCTCACCTGTTGTCTCGCAAAAGCCCTCAGTTGCATGTATCAAAATTCATTCCCTTGGGGCAACCCATATTTTTCCGTCAGCGCTCCCAGACTCGCAAACGTCCCGTCCAAGAACAGATCCCTCAGTTGCACAATCCCAGCTCTCTGCCATGCTCCAAATCCCCCATCTATTCTCCCCTTGACAAACCTATGATTATTTCTTATCGGGGACCGCACCGAGGCTCCCATCATTCCTCTATGCCGTCTCCACTGCCCCCAAATTTTCAGTGTTGCCACCACCACTGGACTTGTGGTGTATTTCTTTGGGGAGAACGGCAGCGGTGCCGTCACCAGAATGAGCCCCAATTATCCAGAAATCTGAAACCTTCCCTCCTGCACCATCCCTGTAGCCACGTGTTCAACTCTTCTCTCTCCCTATTCCTCATCTCGCTATCACGTGGCACGGGTAACAACCCAGAGGTAATAACTCTGTTTGTCCTAGATCTAAGTTTCCACCCTAGCAGCCTGAATTCCTGCCTTACATCCCTATCCCTTTTCCTACCTATGTCATTGGTACCAATGTGGACCACGACTTGGGGCTGCTCCCCCTCCCCCTTAAGGATCCCAAAAACACGATCCGAGACATCACGGACCCTGGCACCTGGGAGGCAACACACCAACCGCGAGTCTCTCTCGTTCCCACAGAATCTCCTATCTATCCCCCTAACTATGGAGTCTCCAATGACAAATGCTCTACTCCTCTACCCCTTCCCTTCTGAGCAACAGGGACAGACTCTGTGCCAGAGAACTGTACCCCATGGCTTACCCCTGGTAAGTTGTCGTCCCCAACAGTATCCAAAGCGGTATACTTGTTACTAAGGGGAACGACCACAGGGGATCCCTGTACTGACTGCTTCTTCCCAGCCCCTCTCACCGTCATCCATCTATCTTTATTCGTCAGAGCAACTACATCCCTGAAGCTTCTATCTATGACCACCTCTGCCTCCTGAATGATCTGAAGTTCATCCAGCTCCAGCTCCAGTTCCCTAACGCGGTTTCTGAGGAGCTGGAGATGGGTGCACTTCCCACAGATGAAATCAGCAGGGACACTGACGGCGTCCCTCACCTCAAACATTCTGCAGGAGGAACATTGCACTACCTTCCCTGCCATCCCCTCGAGATAACAAAAAGAAAAAGAAAGAAAGAGCTTACCTGTTATTCACTCCCCTTCTCAGCAAGCACTCACTCAGCAACCTCTGCACCCCGCACGATAACACCTGAGGGAAAATAAAAGAAAAACTACTTACCAGTCACCAGCCAGTCCCTTACCTGCGGCTGTGATGTCACGGTTCAACTTCTTTCGACTTCTACTTGCCCTCGAGCCTTCCTCTTGATCTTTACAGCGGTTGTTTTTTTTTTGGTTAGAGGAGGGGGTAGGGAGGGAAACACTGAAGAAGTGTTTCGGGTTTAAGTGTCACTTGACAACAGCTCCTCCATAAACCAACTACAAGTTAGGGTCAGCACACGGACGTATGCAAATTTCCCCCACAACAGCCAATCAACAACTCCCCTCTACTGCCCTCTGGGCCAATCATAGAACGTAGACAAATACAGCACAGAACAGGCCCTTCGTCCCACTATGTTGTGCCAATCCTTTGTCCTAGATTAATCATAGATTATCATTGAATTTACAGTGCAGAAGAAGGCCATTCGGCCCATTGAGTCTGCACCAGCTCTTGGAAAGAGCACCCTACCCAAAGTCAACACCTCCACCTAACACTAAGGGCAATTTTGGACACTAAGGGCAATTTATCATGGCCAATCCACCTAACCTGCACATCTTTGGACTGCGGGAGGAAACCAGAGCACCTAGAGGAAACCCAAGCAGACACGGGGAGGATGTGCAGACTCCGCACAGACAGGGACCAAAGCCGGAATCGAACCTGGGACCCTGGAGCTGTGAAGCAATTGTGCTATCCACAATGCTACCGTGCTGCCCTTAAGAACAAATAAATCTACACTATATGATTTTACCGTAATCCATGTACCTATTCAATAGCTGCTTGAAGGTCCCTAATGTTTCCGACTCAACTACTTCCACAGGCAGTGCATTCCATGCCCCCACTACTCTCTGGGTAAAGAACCTACCTCTGACATCCCCCCTATATCTTCCACCATTCACCTTAAATTTATGTCCCCTTGTAATGGTTTGTTCCACCCGGGGAAAAAGTCTCTGACTGTCTACTCTATCTATTCCCCTGATCATCTTGTAAACCTCTATCAAGTCGCCCCTCATCCTTCTCCGTTCTAATGAGAAAAGGCCTAGCACCCTCAACCTTTCCTCGTAAGACCTACTCTCCATTCCAGGCAACATCCTGGTAAATCTCCTTTGCACCTTTTCCAAAGCTTCCACATCCTTCCTAAAATGAGGCGACCAGAACTGTACACAGTACTCCAAATGTGGCCTTACCAAAGTTTTGTACAGCTTCATCATCACCTCACGGCTCTTAAATTCAATCCCTCTGTTAATGAACGCTAGCACACCATAGGCCTTCTTCACAGCTCTATCCACTTGAGTGGCAACTTTCAAAGATGTATGAACATAGACCCCAAGATCTCTCTGCTCCTCCACATTGCCAAGAACTCTACCGTTAACCCTGTATTCCGCATTCATATTTGTCCTTCCAAAATGGACAACCTCACACTTTTCAGGGTTAAACTCCATCTGCCACTTCTCAGCCCAGCTCTGCATCCTATCTATGTCTCTTTGCAGCCGACAACAGCACCTCCTCACTATCCACAACGCCACCAATCTTTGTATCATCTGCAAATTTACTGACCCACCCTTCAACTCCCTCATCCAAGTCATTAATGAAAATCACAAACAACAGAGGACCCGGAACTGATCCCTGCGGTAAGCCACTGGTAACTGGGATCCAAGCTGAATATTTGCCATCCACCACCACTCTCTGACTTCTATCGGTTAGCCAGTTCGTTATCCAACTGGTCAAATTTCCCACTATCCCATGCCTCCTTACTTTCTGCATAAGCCTAGCATGGGGAACCTTATCAAATGCCTTACTTAAATCCACTGCTTTACCTTCATCCACATGCTTGGTCACCTCCTCAAAGAATTCAATAAGACTTGTAACGCAAGACCTACCCCTCACAAATCCGTACTGACTATCCCTAATCAAGCAGTGTCTTTCCAGATGCTCAGAAATCCTATCCTTCAGTACCTTTTCCATGACTTTGCCTACCACCGAAGTAAGACTAACTGGCCTGTAATTCCCAGGGTTATCCCGAGTCCCTTTTTTGAACAGGGGCACGACATTCACCACTCTTCCAATCTCCTGGTACCACCCCTGTTGACAGTGAGGACGAAAAGATCATTGCCAACGGCTCTGCAATTTCATCCCTTGCTTCCCATAGAATCCTTGGATATATCCCGTCAGGTCCGGGGGACTTGTCTATCCTCAAGTTTTTCAAAATGCCCAACACATCTTCCTTCCTAACAAGTATTTCCTCGAGCTTACCAGTCTGTTTCACACTGTCCTCTCCAACAATATGGCCCCTCTCATTTGTAAATACAGAAGAAAAGTACCGTTCAAGACCTCTCCTATCTCTTCAGACTCAATACACAATCTCCCGCTACTGTCCTTGATCGGATCTACCCTCGCTCTAGTCATTCTCATATTTCTCACATATGTGTAAAAGGCCTTGGGGTTTTCATTGATCCTACCCGCCAAAGATTGTTCATGCCCTCTCTTAGCTCTCCTGCTCCCTTTCTTCAGTTCCCTCCTGGCTATCTTGTATCCCTCCAACGCCCTGTCTGAACCTTGTTTCCTCAGCCTCCTTTTTCCTCTTAACAAGACATTCAACCTCTCTTGTCAACCATGGTTCCCTCACTCGACCATCTCTTCCCTGCCTGACAGGGACATACATATCAAGGACACGTAGTACCTGTTCCTTGAACAAGTTCCACATTTCACTTGTGTCCTTCCCTGACAGCCTATGTTCCCAACTTATGCACTTCAATTCTTGTCTGACAACATCGTATTTACCCTTAACATGTATTAACAGGCCAATTGTGGATGAATATTAACTATCAGTTGCTTTTTTCTGGCAGATATGACTAAAATCCATTTTACAATTGGCTCAGCAGTCCACTCAGATTTTGTGGATCACTACGAGTCAAAAAGTCCTTCAAGCGTTGTCTTCCTCATGAGGATTTTCAGCTCCTGTCCTTCTAGGACCCTGTCTGATTCCCCAGTCGACAGCAGCTTTACTCCATCCAAGTTCCATGGGTAAAATCCGCACCAAAAATCATACTATTCCAAGTCTCGCAGATCTGTTTCCGGATCCATTCCTTCCGGTCTTCTTTTCCAGCTGCCCTTCTACTAACACTTTCCCCACTGTACTGTCCAGCCTGTACTCTAATCACAGACATGGTCCCATCTCCCCAGCTGAGCTGCTGCCAACTGTTGCTTGGACTGATCTCTGTCCTGTTATATTTCCCAACAGAGTTCTGCCTCTGTCCTGAGGCAGGTTCATATGTACCAAAGCTCCATACATTCCGTACCTTAAATGTTACAATTGTCAGTCAACCAATTGTCACTTCCACAGGTGGCCAATTAAAGTGGCTCAGTACCCTCACACTCAGAGGAAGATATCTGAGTCAGTGAATGGAGCGAGTATCACTCCCAGAACAGAGCTGCAATTCTAAGAAGTTTAATGACCTCGCGTGTTTGTTGAAGGAAGCACTATTCATTGCGATGTGTCCTTCTTCACATCTCCCAAATTCTACCACCTGCTTCTACTTTAACCAGCAGCCTCGCTCCAGATAAACTAAACCCCAGTAACGTCAGTTGCCATCTCAGGGAGCTCCTGCAACCCCAGCTGGTTCACAGGGAAACTTATGTATCTTTTTGATACTGGCTAGGAAATGTCACCTTCCTGCTGCTCTCCTCCTCTGTGACACCTCCGCATCCTGTGCATGTCAAGCTAATCATTTTACATAGGAACATAATGTCTCACACAAATTCACAACCTTTTGATCGAGTCTCATTCGAACAAATGTCCTTTTATTCCAGCAGACCAAATTCAAATGCAATGGGTGGAATTTTCTAATTTATTTTTGAAAGTGTCAGCTAGGGCGGAAAAAACGGAGTGTAGTCCGCCATCTGTACTTCCGGCTTTACCCACCAAATTTTCTGAGACTTTGAGAAGGGTCGGTGCAGACTAGATGGGCTGAATGGCCTCCTTCTGCACAGTAGGGATTCTAGGACTTCTAAGAAAAAAATAGTTTGTAGACACCCATATAACGTTTCTATGTATTTAAAGAAAGGAAGATAGATAACTTTACATACATCCAATTAACAAATGGTAATCCCAAATTTGTCTCTTCATGACAATTCCCCAAAATGGTAACATTTCCCTTGGTGCATATTGTGGTGAAACCACGTGTTGTACAGTATTGCCATTATATTACATGTTGTCTGGTTTTGCCTCTGCCCGTGGCTCCTCCCCCTAGGGCCTGGGTATATAGGCTGCCGACCTCTCACACTGCCTCATTCTGGGGCACGCTGCCAGTTCTGTTGTAAGTCAATTAAAGCCACAGTTAATTTACTCTGCGTTTTCCATCTTAATTGATGGCATATCACATATATTACCAAGTTTCCAAATAACTTTGCGGGGGTCGGGGGGAGCTCCCTTCGTGAACCGCTGCAGTCCATGAGGTGTAGGTACCCACACAGTGCGGTTGGGGAGGGAGTTCCAAGATTTCGCCCCGGCGACAATGAAGGAATGGCAATTTATTTCTAAGTCTGGATAGTGAGTAACTTGGAGTGATGTTCCCAGATATCTTCTGCTCTTGTCCTTCTAGATGGTTGCAATCATGGGTTTGGAAGGTGCTGCCTAAGGAACCGTGGTGAGTTATCTACAGTGCATCTTGTAGATGGTACACACAGCTGCCACTGTTCATCGGTGGTGGAGGGTTTGAATGTTTGTGGAAGGGGGAGCAATCAAGCGAGCTGCTTTGTCCTGGATGGTGTCGAGCTTCTTGACAAGTGGAGAGTATTTTATTACACTCCTGACTGTGCCCCTTTAGTCCAATTTCTGGCTCCATTCGAGCCTTTCAAGGCGTTCTCAAAACAAGAGTCTGGTAAATATGAGTCCTTATCAAATTCTCCTCACAGGCACTGAAAGTGTGCAGAATTCACAATATTCTAGTGGCTGGTGCATCTTTTGATGGTGTCTCCAATCTGCAATAAATCAGGTGATATATTTTCCATTCTTCAAGATTGTGATGAACGGTTTATGCCTTATCATCATGTAAGGTGATGTCCCCTTTAAGACCAGGCTTGGAACCCTGGGGACTCCGCCTCTGGCTCCGCCCATCTGGGAGCCATACATAAAGGCCTGCCTCATGGTCTGTATAGCAGTCAGCTCTCGTCCAAATCTGTAGCATAGTTATTAGCCTAATAAAGCCTTCTTTACAGTTTAATCTCTAAGCATCATTATTGAGGGTACCTCAATTTATTAGGCTAAACTAGATTCAGGATGGACGCAGGCCTAAAACCAGAGAACATAGAACATAGAACATAGAACAATACAGCGCAGTACAGGCCCTTTGGCCCACGATGTTGCACCGAAACAAAAGCCATCTAACCTACACTATGCCATTATCATCCATATGTTTATCCAATAAACTTTTAAATGCCCTCAATGTTGGCGAGTTCACTACTGTAGCAGGTAGGGCATTCCACGGCCTCACCACTCTTTGCGTAAAGAACCTACCTCTGACCTCTGTCCTATATCTATTACCCCTCAGTTTAAAGTTATGTCCCCTCGTGCCAGCCATATCCATCCGCGGGAGAAGGCTCTCACTGTCCACCCTATCCAACCCCCTGATCATTTTGTATGCCTCTATTAAGTCTCCTCTTAACCTTCTTCTCTCCAACGAAAACAACCTCAAGTCCATCAGCCTTTCCTCATAAGATTTTCCCTCCATACCAGGCAACATCCTGGTAAATCTCCTCTGCACCCGCTCCAAAGCCTCCACGTCCTTCCTATAATGCGGTGACCAGAACTGTACGCAATACTCCAAATGCGGCCGTACCAGAGTTCTGTACAGCTGCAACATGACCTCCCGACTCCGGAACTCAATCCCTCTACTAATAAAGGCCAACACTCCATAGGCCTTCTTCACAACCCTATCAACCTGGGTGGCAACTTTCAGGGATCTATGTACATGGACACCTAGATCCCTCTGCTCATCCACACTTTCAAGAACTTTACCATTAGCCAAATATTCCGCATTCCTGTTATTCCTTCCAAAGTGAATCACCTCACACTTCTCTACATTAAACTCCATTTGCCACCTCTCAGCCCAGCTCTGCAGCTTATCTATATCCCTCTGTAACCTGCTACATCCTTCCACACTATCGACAACACCACCGACTTTAGTATCGTCTGCAAATTTACTCACCCACCCTTCTGCGCCTTCCTCTAGGTCATTGATAAAAATGACAAACAGCAACGGCCCCAGAACAGATCCTTGTGGTACTCCACTTGTGACTGTACTCCATTCTGAACATTTCCCATCAACCACCACCCTCTGTCTTCTTTCAGCTAGCCAATTTCTGATCCACATCTCTAAATCACCCTCAATCCCCAGCCTCCGTATTTTTTGCAATAGCCTACCGTGGGGAACCTTATCAAACGCTTTGCTGAAATCCATATACACCACATCAACTGCTCTACCCTCGTCTACCTGTTCAGTCACCTTCTCAAAGAACTCAATAAGGTTTGTGAGGCATGACCTACCCTTCACAAAGCCATGCTGACTATCCCTGATCATATTATTCCTATCTAGATGATTATAAATCTTGTCTCTTATAATCCCCTCCAAGACTTTACCCACTACAGACGTGAGGCTCACCGGTCTATAGTTGCCGGGGTTGTCTCTGCTCCCCTTTTTGAACAAAGGGACCACATTTGCTGTCCTCCAGTCCTCTGGCACTATTCCTGTAGCCAATGATGACATAAAAATCAAAGCCAAAGGTCCAGCAATCTCTTCCCTGGCCTCCCAGAGAATCCTAGGATAAATCCCATCAGGTCCCGGGGACTTATCTATTTTCAGCCTGTCCAGAATTGCCAACACCTCTTCCCTACGTACCTCAATGTCATCTATTCTATTAGCCTGGGGCTCAGCATTCTCCTCCACAACATTATCTTTTTCCTGAGTGAATACTGACGAAAAATATTCATTTAGTATCTCGCCTATCTCTTCAGACTCCACACACAATTTCCCATCCCTGTCCTTGACTGGTCCTACTCTTTCCCTAGTCATTCGCTTATTCCTGACATACCTATAGAAAGCTTTTGGGTTTTCCTTGATCCTTCCTGCCAAATACTTCTCATGTCCCCTCCTTGCTCGTCTTAGCTCTCTCTTTAGATCCTTCCTCGCTACCTTGTAACTATCCATCGTCCCAACCGAAACTTCACACCTCATCTTCACATAGGCCTCCTTCTTCCGCTTAACAAGAGATTCCACTTCCTTGGTAAACCACGGTTCCCTCGCTCGACGCCTTCCTCCCTGCCTGACCGGTACATACTTATCAAGAACACGCAGTAGCTGATCCTTGAACAAGCCCCACTTATCCAGTGTGCCCAACATTTGCAGCCTACTTCTCCACCTTATCCCCCCCAAGTCACGTCTAATGGCATCATAATTGCCCTTCCCCCAGCTATAACTCTTGCCCTGCGGTGTATTATTATCCCTTTCCATCATTAACGTAAACGTCACCGAATTGTGGTCATTGTCCCCAAAGTGCTCTCCTACCTCCAAATCCAACACCTGGCCTGGTTCATTACCCAAAACCAAATCCAACGTGGCCTCGCCACTTGTTGGCCTGTCAACATATTGTTTCAGGAAACCCTCCTGCACACACTGTGCAAAAAACGACCCATCTATTGTACTCGAACTATATCTTTTCCAGTCAATATTTGGAAAGTTAAAGTCTCCCATAATAACTACCCTGTTACTTTCGCTCTTATCCAGAATCATCTTTGCCATCCTTTCCTCTACATCCCTAGAACTATTAGGAGGCCTATAAAAAACTCCCAACAGGGTGACCTCTCCTTTCCTGTTTCTAACTTCAGCCCATACTACCTCGGAAGAAGAGTCCCCATCTAGCATCCTCTCCGCCACCGTAATACTGCTCTTGACTAGCAGCGCCACACCTCCCCCTCTTTTGCCTCCTTCTCTGAGCTTACTAAAACACCTAAACCTCGGAACCTGCAACATCCATTCCTGTCCCTGCTCTATCCATGTCTCCGAAATGGCCACAACATCGAAGTCCCAAGTACCAACCCATGCTGCCAGAGAAGTTCAATCTGGAAGCACGAACGCCGGAGGCAAAGGAAATTTTTAAATACTGGCTGCGGTGCTTCGAGGCCTACCTGGACTCCGCAGAGACTCCCATCCTGGGGCCATGCAAGCTGCGTCTACTCCACGCCCGGGTGAGTCACAGAATCTCCGCCACGCTCGAAAAGGCGACGAGTTATGAGGAAGCGATTGAGTTGCTCCGCAAGCGGTTTGTCAAACCCGTCAATGAGGTGCACGCCCGACATCTGCTCTCTACCTGCCGGCAGCGCTCGGGGGAATCGCTCGACGAGTTTGTTGAGAAACTCACCGCGCTGGCCAGGGACTGTGACCATCAGGATGTGACAGGGGAAGTCCATATGAACCTGCACATCAGAGATTCTTTCGTGTCCAGCATCCGCTCGACCTACATCCGGCAGCGACTGCTCGAAAACGGGGCAAAAGACCTCCAGGAGACGCTAACGCTCGCCTCCTCGCTGGAGGTGGCCCGACACAACTTGGGTACGTACCCCGCGGACTCTGCCAGCCCCCCCCGGACTTCCTCAGACTCGCCCGTGTTACAGGCCTGCGCCACGCGGCGACCCGCTCACCATGGGGGCACACCTTGCTACTTCTGCGGGCAGGGCCAGCACCCACGCCCACGCTGCCCAGCCCGCTCCGCGATCTGCAGCGACTGCGGGAAGAAAGGGCACTTTGCGAGGGTCTGCCTGGCCAGACCCAGGGGCCAGAAAAACAAAGAACAGCCGGCCCGAAAATCGGGCTCCCAGGCCCGCAGGCCTCGCAATGCTGCTGCGCACCGACCCGACACGTCCTCTTCTGACGCGTCATCAGTCTCGTGCGAATCATGGGAGCGGCCATCTGGTCGGCGGCCATCTTCTCGACCCGACACGTGCGACCAACGACAGCGGCCATTTTACGACTCCGACTACCCGCGACTGGGTGCGATCACCCTCGATCAAACTCGGCCAAAACACCTGCAGAACTCCATGATGCAGCTCCAGGTCAACGGGCACGACACTGCATGCCTCTTCGACTCCGGGAGCACGGAGAGCTTTATCCACCCTGAAACGGTAAGGCGCTGCTCCCTACGCACCCATCCCACATTCCAAATCATAGCCCACGCATCTGGGTCCCACTCGGTACAACTCACGGGGTATTGTATTGCGGATCTCTCGATCCAGGGTGCCAAATACACCCGTTTCAAATTTTATATCCTCCCTCACCTCTGTGCCCCCCTGCTGCTCGGACTGGATTTCCAGTGCAGCCACGGAAGCCTGACACTGAAGTTCGGAGGACCCTTGCCCCCCCCTCACGGTGTGCTGCCTTGCGACACTGAAAGTCGCACCCCCCTCGCTATTCGCTAACCTCACTCCCGACTGTAAGCCCGTCGCCACCAGGAGCCGGCGCTACAGTGCCCAAGATATGGCTTTTATCAAGTCAGAGGTCCAGCGTTTACTGGGAGAGGGGGTCATCGAGGCTAGCAACAGCCCTTGGAGAGCGCAAGTGGTGGTAGTCCGGTCCGGGGAGAAGAAACGGATGGTCGTGGATTATAGCCAGACCATAAACCGATTCACGCAGCTTGATGCGTACCCCCTTCCTCGCATCGCGAAAATGGTAAATCGGATCGCCCAATACCGAGTCTTTTCCACGGTCGACCTCAAATCTGCCTACCATCAGCTCCCCATCCGACCAAAAGACCGCCCCTATACTGCCTTCGAAGCAGCCGGCCGGCTCTTCCACTTCCTCAGGGTCCCCTTTGGTGTCACAAATGGGGTCTCCGTCTTTCAAAGGGCGATGGACCAAATGGTGGACCAGTACGGTTTGCGGGCTACATACCCGTACTTGGACAATGTCACCATCTGCGGCCATGATCAGCAGGACCATGACGCTAATCTCAAAAAGTTCCTCCAGACCGCCCGAGCCCTTAACCTGACCTATAACGAGGGCAAATGCGTTTTCCACACCTCCCGGCTGGCCATCCTCGGCTATGTCGTGGAAGACGGGGTCCTAGGTCCCGACCGCATGCACCCCCTTAAGGAACTCCCTCTCCCCCGCAGCCTCAAGGCCCTCAAACGGTGCTTGGGGCTTTTCTCCTATTACGCCCAGTTGGTCCCCAAGTATGCGGACAAAGCCCGCCCACTCCTAAAGACCACCACTTTTCCCCTCTCGGCTGAGGCCCAATTGGCCTTCAACCGCATCAAGGCCGACATCATCAAGGCCGCCATGCACGCGGTGGACGAAACCATCCCTTTCCAGGTAGAGAGCGATGCATCAGACATCGCCCTGGCTGCTACCCTCAATCAAGGAGGCAGACCAGTAGCGTTCTTCTCCCGAACCCTCACCGCCTCCGAGATTCGACACTCTGCAGTCGAAAAGGAGGCACAAGCCATTGTGGAGGCTGTGCGGCGCTGGAGACACTACCTCGCCGGTAGGAGGTTTACCCTCGTCACCGACCAACGGTCGGTCGCCTATATGTTCGATAACACGCAACGGGGCAAAATAAAGAACGATAAAATTTTGAGGTGGAGGATCGAACTCTCCACCTACTCGTACGATATCAAGTATCGTCCAGGGGAGCTCAACGAGCCCCCAGATGCCCTGTCCCGCGGCACATGCGCCAACGCGCAGGAGGACCGCCTGCAAGCCATCCACAATGACCTCTGCCACCCGGGGGTTACCCGGCTCGTCCATTTCATCAAGTCCCGCAACCTACCTTACTCAACCAAGGAGGTCAAGGCCATGGTCAGGGCCTGCCAGGTCTGTGCGGAGTGCAAACCGCACTTCTATCGGCCAGACAAGGTTCGGCTCGTGAAGGCCTCGGGCCCCTTTGAGCGACTGAGCGTGGACTTCAAGGGGCCCCTCCCGTCCACCAACCGTTATGCCTATTTCCTCACCGTGATCGATGAGTTCTCCCGTTTCCCATTCGCCATTCCCTGCACCGACATGACCTCTGCCACCGTGATAAAGGCACAGCACAGCATCTTCACCCTGTTTGGTTTCCCTGCTTATATCCACAGCGACCGGGGTACATCGTTCATGAGCGATGAACTGCGTCAGTATCTGCTCAGCAAAGGCATCGCCTCGAGCAGAACGACCAGCTATAACCCACGGGGAAACGGGCAGGTGGAGAGGGAGAACGCAACCGTGTGGAAGGCTGTCCTCCTGGCCCTGCAGTCGAGAAATCTCCCAACCACCCGCTGGCAGGAGGTCCTACCCGATGCCCTACACTCCATTAGGTCACTCCTCTGCACGGCCACAAATGAGACCCCTCATGAGCGATTGTTTCGCTTCCCCAGGAAGTCTACCTCCAGGGTCTCGCTTCCACCTTGGCTGACGGCTCCGGGACCTGTTTTATCTCCGGAGGCACGCGAGGAGCCATAAAACGGACCCCCTAGTTGAAAAGGTCCGACTGCTCCACGCCAACCCCAGTTACGCCTACGTGGAGTACTCCGACGGCAGGCAAGATACGGTTTCCCTCCGGGATCTGGCGCCCGCTGGATCCTCCACCACAGACGCCCCTTCCCGCGCCGCTCCCCTGCAGGACCCGTCGCCCCCTACAACACACCCCCTTCCGGCCCTACCACCCGTTGGTGAGCTCCTACCGTGCTCTTTACACACCCCGCCAGCGCCGGCTCCGCTATCCCCGGCCCTGCCTAGTTCCTCTGCCCCGGCTCCACTACCCCCGGCCCTGCCTAGTTCCTCTGCCCCGACCCGGACCGAAGCTCCGACCGCTGTGCTCCCGGATGTGCCCTCAACCGGGACGTCTGTGCCCGCCGCACCACCGCACGAACTGAGGAGATCGAGGAGGACGATCCGGCCGCCGAGACAGATGGACCTATGATGGCACTTCACCCCCGCCGGACTCCTTTTTAAACAGGGGGTGAATGTGATGAACGGTTACTGCCTTATCATCATGTAAGGTGATGTCCCCTTTAAGACTAGGCTTGGAACCCTGGGGACTGCGCCTCTGGCTCCGCCCATCTGGGAGCCATACATAAAGGCCTGCCTCATGGTCTGTATAGCAGTCAGCTCTCGTCCAAATCTGTAGTATAGTTATTAGCCTAATAAAGCCTTCTTTACAGTTTAATCTCTAAGCATCATTATTGAGGGTACCTCAAAGATCCATCTCCTGATTCCACACAATGGTTGGACACCCACATGCAAGTTTACCCATATCTTGGCTTGTAGTTCAAGGGTCGTTTAATGCGGTGAGACATTGCTTCCTGTTAAACAATAACAACTTTTATCTTCGTAAGTCTAACCCGAAAAGAAAGACAATGATTTAAAGATGATACCAGCTGTGAACATGGCCAACATGAAAAACAAATTTGGGGAAAACAAGTCTGCAGTTAATAATACCACTGCTGATTATTATTGATTAATTATTTCACTGCAATCTCTTGTGGGGCAAGATTTTCTGGCCCCTTGCACCAAGGGATCCTCTCGTCCTACCAAAGTCAACAGTGATTTGAATGTCCCACTGCATCCGCCTACAATTCAGAGCCGCTTTCAGTAATCCAGGAGAAGCATGATTTCTACCCCCTTGTATTATTATCCTTTGGAAATAAAGACCAGCATTCTTCTGGCCTCTTTGATTATTTTCTGCACCTGTTTGTGACATTTTAATGGTCATTGTGCATAAACCCTCTCGTATCCTTCGATCTTCACTATTTCTAGCTTTCCCCCGTTTAGAAAGTACCTTATTCTATCCTTTTTAAGTCTCAAGTGAATGGCCCCACTTACTTGAAGCACATCAGCCACAGTTTTGACCATTCATGTAATCTCTCGATAGCTCTGTAATTTTATACATCCATCTACATCTTTATAATATTTACTATTGTTGTACCACCAGCAAGTTTGTATATGTGATTTTCTATCCCACCATCTAAGTTATTAATGAACACAGTGAAAAGTTGAGGGCCAAACACAGATCCTTGCAGGACAGTTGATGCTCCATCAATTGTTAATTTTAATTCTAAGATTATAGATTTTGTTAAGGGATATGGTGCAAAGATAGGTATATGGAATTAGGTCACAGATCAGCCACGGTCTCATTGTAGGCAGAACAGGCCCAAGGGCTAAATGATCAACTCCTCTTCCTATAAGTCTATATTATTCCTACTCATGAGCACACACAAATTGGAAGAAGGAGAGTTTCTATTCAGAGGTTATTAATGAAGGGAGTGCATTGATGCCTTTAAAGCGGCACATAATAGCCTTTTTAGCACAATGGAAGGCCACAAAATGGGCAGTGACAACACAAGATCAAAATTGCCATACAGACAGAAAACTGAGAGCAGTGGTGAATGTTTGGGGCCTGCAGTTTTCTGGACAAATGTAAATGAGTTAGGCTGCAAAAAGGCTATGGCCTCACATTGTAAGAAAGGATGCAATATGTCCACTGGCCACCTGTTCTCTGTCAGTAGTTAAAATTGGCCCTATTTTGTAGATCTAACTATTGAAGTATTCTAAATGGGCTAATAATTAAATTTTGACAAAAGGTTTGCAGTAAAATTAATACTGAGACTAAATATGCTACCCATTGTTGTAGAATAAGACAGACAGCTACTTCGGGTAGCTGCACATGCAGAGCTAACCACTGAAATCACAAAGTTGTTGTCAAAGTTGACCTGTCCATCCAAAAGCTTTGCCATAACAGTAACTCGTTAAGGGACTTAGCATTGACAGATATAGAAGGCCGTGAAGTTGATGTAGTTACGTGGTATATACCCAGTAAGCTTGCTAGAACAGGTTAGCACTTATCCATTTGAGTGGAAGTAATTTTTAACAGCATAGATCATAGATCATAGAATTTATAGTGCAGAAGGAGGCCATTTGGCCCATCGAGTCTGCACCGGCCCATGGAAAGATCACCCTATCTCAGCCCACATCTCCACCCTATCCCCGTAACCCAGTAACTTCATCTAACCTTTTTGGAATCTAAGGGCAATTTAGCATGGCCAATCCACCTAACCTGCACATCTTTGGACTGTGGGAGGAAACCGGAGCACCCGGAGGAAACCCACGCAGACACGAGGGGAACGTGCAGATTCAGCACAGACAGTGACCCAAGCCGGGAATCGAACCTGGGGCCCTGGAGCTCTGAAGCAACTGTGCTAACCACTGTGCTACCGTGCCACCCACAAATGATCAGTCTTAATTACTGACAGCCTGCCCAACACTGAAAAATCACTTTTAGAAGTGTGAAGTCTCATTCCTTCAGATTGTAGTTATTGTTAGAGATAATAAACCTTTTTCTTTTTCAGACCATACATGCAAAGTAACAATTCTTTAAACGGACTGGTTAAGGAGATACATGGATGTTTGCCCTGTTTGCACAGGAAACTGCACTGAAACGATTCTTAAGTCACAGCAAGTTCCAGTGCAAAACTCCACGGAAAGTCTGTGGGCAAGTGTCAGTGTAATGATCAACTGACACCATTCCTTCATCACTGAGAAAAAAAATCCAGCCTGGTAATTCTAACAGTGCTGCAATTACTCATACTGTTTGCTGGCTGGTTGTACCCTTAATCAAGTCAATTTTATATTGGACAGCTCTCAGTTTAATTTTAGCAGACCTGACAACTGACATTCACCAGGAGTGGCAATCACTCATTTTAAAAGATGACCTTTTCCAACACACGTCAATCTTAAAAATAAACTGAGCTCCATATCTTTAACTGAGTTTCCAAACTCTGCCCAGCTCCCTGATTATAAATGTCTTAAATCCTAAGATGTTTTTCAAGTTGACAACTCTGAAATTCGTCATCACAATTCAATGCTACACTTAAATCTGAAGCAATTACGGCTGTGGAAACAATTGCTTTCCTCCGAAAGATTTTCTATTAGTTGGTAGAATTGTAACAGTGCTGGTGCCAACAAAATTAACGATTATAAAATATGATCAAGAAAGAAAGCAATGAAAATATCTTCAAAAACAATGACTAACAATATGTGGAAGTTATAGGATACCAAAAATATTTTTTAATTCTCTAATTCAAACATCTTCAAAATTATCATTACCTTGTTAGAATTACCTTGAGCAGAATTCTTTTGGGTTTTTTTTGTAAGTGCTGTCTCAAGCAGGAAGAGTCTGTCCTGCTGGCAACATCGGCTTCCCAGAGCTCCAGAATTAAAATTAAAATACAAATTCTCTCCACAGATATGGGGAAACCAGAGAAAGCCCCCACCCCTCCTGGCACTGACCCTTGGCCCTGCCCCATGGCATTTCCCCGAGCCGTGCTAAGGGTCAGTGCAGGGGTACTGCCCAGGCCTTTCACTCTCCTGCCTGGGGGCTGTACTTATCTGTGGAAGTTGCTCTCTAAGAGCCTTGGGAAGTTCTTATAGTGCATTTGTAGATGGTTCACACTGTGGTCTCTTCGCCTGGTTCACGTTACTCCAGACCTGTTGCAAACCTTGCCGACGTGACGTCAAGCCGGCAAGGGAGAAAATCCCAATGTTGGGGGACAATACAGCAGGGAAGCCCTGCTAGTGAGATTTATATGTGTTTAAATGAGGTTCCTGACCATCCTGGGAGGGAACCTCATTATGTCAATGGCAGGGGGTGGGGCTGATCGTTTTGCCAGATCTCACCGGCAAGATTATCATTTTTGGCCTCTCATAGGATTTTGCACCCACATCAGCATTTGCGTCCATAGCAAATCCCAGCCCACAAATTGGATTATTGCATGTTTTTATCCTAAAAATGGTTTACATGCTAACTTTTCATCATTATGTATGACTATTAATGAAAACGAAAAGATGATTAAAAAATTATTTTGTGTATGGATTTTTGATTAAATGGAAAATGAAGAGCTAATCATTAAGAAACTGCAGTGATGATTCTTTAATGATGACATTTATCAAAGTAGCATTTGTACCGCACAAGTCCGAAGCAATGTCCACTCTTATTTATTATTCATTCAAGGGATGTGGGCTTCGTTGGCTAGCTAGGCCAGCAGTTATTGCCCATCCCTGATTGCAAGTGTGATGTGAGCTGCCTTCTTGAACCGCTGCTGTCCATGTGGTGTAGGTACACACAGAGTGCTGTTCGGGAGTGAGTTCCAGGATTTTGACAGCACCAATAAAGGAAAGGCAATATAGTTCTAAATCAGGATGATGAGTAGTTTGGATGGGAACTTCTGATTGGTGGTGTTCCTATGTATCTGCTGCCCTTGTCCTTCTAGATGGTAGAGGTTCATGAGTTTAGAAGGTGCTGTCTAAGGAGCCTTGGGAAGTTCCTGTAGTGCATTTGTAGATGGTACACATGGCTGCTTCTGTGTGTCAGTGATGGAGGGAGTGAATATTTGTGGAAGAAATGCCAATCAAGCGGGCTGTTTTGTCTTGGATGGTGTCGAGCTTCTTGAATGTTGTTGGAGTTTGTACACATCAAGGCAAATGGAGATTGAGTATTCCATCAAACCCCTTACTTGTGCCTTGTAGATTGTGGACATGTGTTGGGGAGTCAGGAGGTGAGTTACTCACCGCAGGAATCCCAGTCTCTGAACTGCTTTTGTAGCCACAGTATTGATATGGCTAGTCCAGTTTAGTTTCTGGTCAATGGTAACCCTCAGGGTGATTTAGTGATGGTAATGCCATTGAATGTCTAGGGGTGATGGTTACATTCCCTCTTGTTGGAGATGGTCATTGCCTGGCACTTAAGTGGTGCAAATGTTACTTGCCACTTGCCACTGGATATTGCCCAGGTCTTGCTGCATTTGGACATTGGATTGCTGTCAGATGCTAGGAATTATGTGACAATTAATTAATCTCCTGACATGCCAAAGCTTTTTCCACGTTCTATAAAGTACAAGTCAGGAATTTAATGGAATACTCTCCATTTGCCTGAATTGAATGCATGCCCAATAATACTCAGGAAACATGACACCATCCAGGATAGTGCTCCTTCCTTTACTGACAGCCAGTCCATCAACCTAAACATTCACTCCCTCACCACCGATGCTCAGTGACAGCAGTGTACCATATATAAGATGAATGGCAGCAACTCACCAAGAATTTATCAACAGTACTTTCCAAAACAGCAACCTGTATCACCAAGAAGGACAAGGTCAGCAGTTACATGGGAACATCGCCATCTTCATATTCCTCTCAAAATCACACACCGTTCTGACTTGTCGTTCCTTCATCATCACTGGACCAAAATCCTGGAACACCCTACCTAACATCACGACATGAGTACCTACATTTTCTTCTTCCTAAGCAGTCTCTGAGGATGGAGGATGACTTGTTTCCACCCAATTCAATGGGTTTTGAGATAGTTGATAAGTCCAATGGGCGATATACTGACTCTGCTACATGCTGAGTTTGAAGGATAGGATTGAAGGGAGGACACCCTTAAAGTGTTTATGCTGTCCTCCTGAGAGTACCTACACTACACATACTGCAACAGTTCAAGGAGGCTGTTTGCCACCACCTTTGCGAGGAAAATTAAGGATAAACAATAAGCGTGGCCTTGCCTACATTCCATGAAGGAAATGAATACAACAAGCTGCTTAATTAGTATAATTTGCAAAAAAATTCAGTACTGCATTATATGTATCCCACTTTTTCTAAGTGGCAGAGCATTGAGTTCAAAGCCTTTTTATTCTTGTGATGCCCTGTATCTTTTTGTTGACTGCGTCACAAAAAGATGGCCTGCACGAAGACCTCTGTCCAGTATGCCTGAAGGTCAAGTCAGTTGTGGTTGTGTTGCAAGAATGCAAACTTCATACTTGCTTGAAAAGGAGGGGTAAAAATCATTGTAAATCTTATAAAGAACACTGAGATAAGTCTGTAAAGTAGCTGCAAAGCATTTGTGTCGGGATGAAAGAAAATCAGTTGAAACAAGTAAAAATAGAAGGGTTGTATGGCAGCAGGGAAATGTTATTATACATTTCATGGTGTGTTGCAGGAAGAACTTTCCAAAAGTCAAAATGCTCTGTTGCAATCTAAACAACTCAGTGTTCAAAGGCTCAACTTTCACACAAGTACCTGACAAAAGGAAAGAAGGCTTTCATTTATATGCTCACATCTTTCAGTCACATTTTAAAGAGCTTCACTTGAAATTAATTGCAAAGTTTGTTGTTATATAGACAATTGTGCCAATCATTTTGTGCATACAAAAATGCCGCAAACAGTGCCTGTCGTCCTTGTCCTTAAGCCGCACAAATCAATCGACCTGGTGGAGATGAGAAGCTATTGATCAATTGGGTTTCCAAGCTAGATCGATACCCTGTGCCTCGAATCGAACACCTTTATGCCAAGTTAGTAGGTGGCCCGGTATTCACTAAGTTGGATATGAGCCACACCTATCTCCAACCTGAATTAGATGAGCCTTCCTGGAAGTATGTTACAATCAACACGCACAAGGGCCTATATGAGTGCACTTGTTTGCCATTCGAGGTCTCATCAGCGTGTGCTATATTCCAATGGATCATGGAGAACATACTCAAAGGGTCACAGAAAGTGGCGATGTACGTGGATGACATCCTAGTTGTGGTGACTTCAGAACGAGAGCACGTGACAAACTTAAGAAAGGTCTTGTGGCGATTCTCGACAGCTGGGATATACTTGAAGAGCTATTGGGTGGATAAAAGAAGGTTTCCATCTGGTACAGGACAAGGTGAAGGCCATCAAGGAAGCACCAACTCCAAGAAACATCATAGAGTTAAAATCCTTCCTGGGAATAGTAAATTATTACCGACATTTATCCCAAATTTGGCCTCCTTACTTTTTTTTTCTCTTTTTAAAAATAAATTTGGAATACCCAATTATTATTTTTCCAATTAAGGAGCAATTTATCATGTCCAATCCACCTACCCTGCACATCTTTGGGTTGTGGGGGTGAAACCCACGCAGACACGGCGAGAATGTGCAAACTCCACACAGACAGTGACCCAGGGCCGCGAATCGAACCGGGGTCCTCAGCGCCGCAGTCCCAGTGCTAACCACTGCGCCACCGTGCTGCCCCTATTTGGCCTCCTTACTGACATCCCTTGCATATGGAAGTGTCACAAATGGTCTGGGGAAGGGACCACAGTGGAGGATTTCAATAAAGTTTAAGAACAACTGCTCTCATCCAAGTCATTGACCCATTTTAACCCTAAAAAGGAACTAGTTTTGACATGTGATTCTTCCGCTTATAGGATTGGGGCAGTACTTTCACGTGAGGGCAGCACGGTAGCATAGTGATTATCACAGTTGCTTCACAGTTCCAGGGCCCCAGATTTGATTCCTGGCTTGGGTCACTGTCTATGAAGAGTCTGCACGTTCTCCCCGTGAATGCGTGGGTTTCCTCCGGGTGCTTCGGTTTCCTGCCACAGTCCAAAGATGTGCAGGTTAGGTGGATTGGCCATGCTAAATTGCCCTTAGTGTCCAAAAATGTTAGGTGGGGTTACTGGGTTACGGGGATAGGTTAGAAGTGTGGACTTAAATAGGGTGTTCTTTCCAAGGGCCGGTGCAGACTCGATGGGCCTAATGGCCTCCTTCTGCACTGTAAATTCTATGATCTATGATCTATGATTGCTGGAGGGAGGGAATGAAAATGCATATCACATATTCATCCAGGACCCTTTTGGATGCCAAATTGAGATAGAGGGTTTGGTGGCCATGTTAGGTGTAAAAAAGTTCCACCGATGGTAGGCATTTCATAATAGTAACCAACCAAAAACCCTTATTGAAATTTTCTAAAGAGGACAAAGGAATTCCACCTACTACCTCCGCCCGGATATAGCACTGGGCCCTGTTATTCACAGCTTATGAATACCTTTTAGAGCACTTCCCTGGAACCCGGATCGCTAACGCAGTTGAGTTGCCTCCTGCTGGCCACATGCCCGGCTCCTTTACCAGCATTGGAAGAGGTCTCAACAACCCTAAATGTTTTAGAGACTTTGCTGGTGTCGGCAAGGCAAATTAAGGCCTGGATGCAAAAGGACCCAACGCTGTCTAAACTAAAATACATGATTCTGAATGGTGGATTTGCTCAGGACAACGCTCAGAAGAAATGAAACCTTATCTGTCTAAGAAAGTTGAGCTCAGTGTTGAGGACAGTATCATTCTCTGGGGATTCCGAGTAGTTGTCCCTCATCCAGAGCAGTGTCTGATACTTGTGAAGCTACATAATGGCGACTCTGGAGTATCGAAAATGAAAATACTCACCAGGAGCTACGTCTGGTGGCCTGGCCTCGACTCAGACATCACAGATTTGGTGAGACAGTGTAATCTATGCCAGGAAAATCAAAAGCTCTGTCCCTCAACCTCCCTACATCCATGGGAATGGCCAGGCAGGCCATGGAACCCAGTACAGGCAGACCTTATTGGGCCTATAATGGGTTCCATGTTTTTTATCATGATGGATGTGCACTCCAAATGGTTGGGGATACATCACATGAGCTCCACTACCTGCCACCCTACAATCAAGAAATTACGACAAAGTTTCTGCTGGCATGGATTACCAGAAGTCCTGGTTTCAATAATAGTACTGCCTTCACCAGCCGTGAGCTCCAAAACTTTATTCTATCCAATGGCAACAAACACATTAGAACAGCACCTTATCACCAGTAGTGGCGAAACGGAAGTGCAGACTTTTAAAACTGGTACAAAAGAACAACCTGCGACATCCATATAGACTAAATTGGCACAATGACAAGAATTACCCCAGCAGAACTGTTAATGGGACAGTGGCTTTGTACTAGACCATGCCCACTATTCCCAAGTCTGGTGGAGAGGGTGGAGTCCCAACAAGAGAACCAGAAAAAAAAAAATACGGCTCTGCAAAGACAGAAAGAACATTTGAAACAGGAGATCAGGTTTACATGAGGAACTTCGGAGATGGCCCCAGTTGGGTCCCTGGGACCACAATGGAGAAAATGGGGCCTGTGTCATATAAAGGGAAGGTCCATGGAAGATCGTAAAGACCACCTCAGCAGCAGAGAATCCGCTCCTGAACAAGCCTCATTACCGGCCATGGAGGTGACCACCACCAGTACCGGGCAGCCGACCCCCTCTGGATAATGGGGTCACTGGCTCTGAGATGGAAGTTGGTGCCCCGACTGAAGCAGACCCTGAAGAGGAATCCGCGTCAGTAACACTTCGGTGCTCCTTCCAGAAACAAAGGTCCCCAATTCGGTTCACACCACCAGCTCTGCTCCCACCCTTGACTGATCTCAGACCGATCAGCAATCAGCTGAAGGGACATTCTCACGGCGAGGGTACTGGGGGAGAAACGGACTGAAGTGGGAGGGATGTTATGGTGATCATGAAGGATACGGGATTTCATCAATCCTCCCCGTGGGTTTCATGGAGTATGAACTTCCCGATAGAGCAGGCGGGAACTCGCCCAATAGGAAACGAAAAGCAGGAGTTTAAATCCGCTGCTTCCCCCGGGCCAGTATTCTGTAGGTCCCCAGGCTTGCACTTGTTGCTGTGAGCCGTGGCTGTGGCAATTTCCATTGTATAAATATAAGGGTATGGTGTTGGAAGACTGGCCTTGGTGAGATTATTACAACTAGTAACACTGCTTTTAACATATTAAAATGTTACAAGGCCCTTCACAAGAGCATTATAAAGCAAACGTTGATGCCAAACCGTTTAAGGTGATATTAAGGTAGATGACTAAAAGCTTGGTCATAAATGTTGGTTTTATGGAGCATCTTAAAGGTAAATGGTGGGGTAGAGAGGCAGAGAGACGTAGGGAGGACAGTCCGGAGGTTTGGGATTAGACAATTGAAGTTATAGATACATAGAAGATAAGAGCAGGAGGAGGCCTTTTGGCCCTTCGAGCCTGCTCTGCCATCATCACGATCATAGCTGATCATCCAATTCAATAACCTAATCCTGCTTTCTCCCCATAGCCTCTGATCCCATTCTATACCTAGCCGTCACTTGAATATATTCAATGTTTTAGCATCAACTAATTCCTGTCGTAATGAATTCCACAGACTCACCACTCTTTGTGTGAAGAAATGTCTCCTTATATCTGTCCAAAATGGTTTACCCTGAATCCTCAGACTGCGACCCTGGTTCACATCTTACCTGCATCTACCCTATCTAGTCCTGTTAGAATTTTATAAGTCTCTATGAGGTTCCCCCCTCATTCTTTTGAACTCAAGCGAGAACAATTCCAACCTAGTCAATCTCTCCTCATGTGACAGCCCCGCCATCCCTGGAATCAGTCTGGTAAACCTTCGCTGCACTCCCTCGAGAGCAAGAACATCCTTCCTCAGAGAAGGAGGCCAAAACTGCACACAATATTCCAGGTACGGCCTCACCAAGGCCCTGTACAATTGTAGCAACACATCCCTGCTTCTATACTCAAAACCTCTCGCAATGAAGGCCAACATACCATTAGCCTTCTTTACCGCCTGCTGCACCTGCATGCTTAAATTGCTGGACCAATTAAATCAGAGAGGCTCAAGAGGCTACAATTAAATAATAATAATCTTTATTAGTGTCACAAGTAGGCTAACATTAACACTGCAATGAAGTTACTGTGAAAATCCCATAGTCGCCACATTCCGGCGCCTGTCCAGGTACACTGAGGGGAATTCAGAATGTCCAATTCACTTAACAGCACATCTTTCGGCACTTGGGTGAGGAAACCGGAGCACCCGAAGGAAAAATACACAGACATGTGGAGAACATGCAGACTCCACACAGTGGCCCAAGCCTGGATTCGAACACGGATCCCTGGTGCTGTAAAGTGAAAGTGCTAACCACTGTGCTACTGTGCTGCCCCAGCTAAGCAACGAAGAAAGTGAGAACAAGCCCTTCCAGCTAGACACTAGAGAACTATTGGAAGAGGATGGTTACACCAAATGCTACAGATAGGTCAAGATGGATGACAAGGAATATTTACCTTCATCACGGTCACATAGAAGGTAATTTCTGACTTCTAAAAAAGCTGTTTTGGTCCTGTCATAGAAACAAAATTGGAGCAGGATGGGGGGGCATTTGGACCTTTGAATCTGCTCTGCCATTCATTATGATCATGATTGATCATCCAGCTCACCTGCTTGATCCCACCTTTCCCCATATCCTTTGATCCCATTCGCCCCAAATGCTGTATCTAACTGCTTCTTGAAACAGGGTGGGATTCGCAGGAAAACGCATTTTCCCGCATGGCGCACACCTGCCGGCAGTGGGATTCTCTGTTCCCGCAGCCAACCAATGAAGTTTCCCGTTATGGCCACCCCACGCCGTCGGGAAAATCACGGTCGTAGATGCGCTGCTGGCGGACCGGAGGATCCCGCCGACGGAGAATTCCCCTGACGATGTTTTGGCCTCAAATTCTGTGGTAGCAAATTCCACAGGTTTACCACTCTCTGTGTGAAGAAATTTCTCCTCATCTGTGCCCTGAGCAGTCTACCCCATATCCTCAGACTATGACACCTGGTTCTGGACACACCATCGGGAACATCCTATTTACATTTACCCTGCAGAGGCAGAACGTTTTCCTGAATTAAACACCCCACCAAGATTACAAACAACTGGTATTACAGGTTTAATTTTTATCTGATATATCAGATCCAAATAAATCAGTGCCAATGTAACTACCAGTATTTGGTTATTGTGTGCCAAATTTGCTATAATTTGTTTCTTTCTCCATTGCCCCTCAAATAGAATAATTCCTTTTTTGAAAGGTAATTCTGAGTGTCTCGAACGGCTGTTATATTTTTCATTCTTCCTAACATGGATTTATTTGCAGAGTTCATGTGGGACCTAAATCAATGCCTGTGCTGCCTTGACATATACAAGTTTAAATAATTTAATTATCTTCAACTAATCAATACATTAATTCATCTTAACTTCTGATCCTTCCTTCTTCTCAATCCAATGCTCGAGTATCTGAGAAAATGTTAATCTTGCAAATAAGCCCATTGCAATAAAATACAGAAATACTGGTGTGGTGTCAATTCGGAGCATTTAAGAGCTGACAGGAAACTGGCACCAGGAGCTGGATTTTGCTGTGAGCACTGGAAATGGGCCATTTCCAGGTTCTGAAGCCGTCCTTGGGGAAAAGCAGAAATCAGCCCCAAGTCGCACGGTGACAACCCCTTAATTTGCCATGGAGATGAGTTGGACAACCAATTAGCAGCCATCCGGGCAGGAAAAGCGACGGGATCGCCCAAGAATGGGTGCAATTTAATTATACCCCGGTGTGGTATTATCATAAATATAAGAACTGCAAGGGTTAATGAAATGTCTAGATCAGCCACTAGAGGGAGCTGGAGTTACAAGTATATAAGACATTGATGCTGAGCCTTGTGGGAAGTGAAGTGAAAGAATTAGCTAGAGTACAGACTGAAGGAAAGATAGTGTGAGTGAAAGCAGATCATAATTAATGTAATAGTGTAGAGATTCGTAGTAGATGAGTGTAGATTATATGTTTATTATCAACTGTTATCGGATTAAGTGTCGAATCCAATTAACTAGCATTAATAAATTTATAGCTTTGTTCAATTTAAAGCTACCTGTGGTCTTTGTAAAATTAGCAACACAAAGAACATCACACCCGGCAGGCATTCGTATGAATTCAAAACTGAAGTCTTGAATTCCACAAAGACCCAGAAGCCTGGAACCCGGGGCATCCCCTCGATATTCCGATGCAGCCCTGGAAGTCAGGTTGGCGGTCATGAGGTAGAGGGGAGAGACCCATTTCCCAGAGGATGGAAGGAGGAGGCGACCCACCCAGACAAGGCAGGCATGGATGGATATCACAGTCACAGTGAACGATAGAAGATGTTGTCAGAAGAGGTTCAATGATCTGATGCCACAATACCTGATAAAATGAGTGCTACCTGCAGGAGAAGACTCTGGGTATTCACCCTCCAGCAGAAACAATAGCTAAGGTGCTGCAGTGTTCTTGAATGCGGGAAAGGTGTGTGTCCAGGGCATTTACTGCCCTCAGAATGGCTCTGAGTCACGGTGTTCCTGAGAACCCACCAGCACTGAAGCATGAAACTTCTGATAAATTGAAACAGCTGGTATTGGTCATAACATTTGTTTTAATGGATAAAACTTGTCACTGTTGATGTTCAGAGACTTGTGTGTGCTTATATAAGGATGACAGAAAGTTGGTATACAGATATAGCAAACAATTCGGAAGGATATTTTCCTTTATTGGCCTTTATTGCAAGGGGATTGGGGTAGAAGATCACACCTGGAATACTGCATGAAGTTTTGATCTCCATATTTAAAGAAGGATATACTTGAGTGAGGCAGTATAGGAAGAGTCACTAGATTGGTCCTTGGCATGATACGTTGATCTATAATGAGAGACTGAATAAACTGGGTCTATATTCTATGGAGTTTAGAAGAATGAGTTGCGATATCATTGAAACACACAAGATTCTGAAGAGACTTCACGGGGTAGACTCTGGGAGGTTGTTCCCGCTGGCTGGGGAAATCTAAAGCATGGGAGTCCAAATTCAGAATAAAGGATGATCATTTAGGACTGAGAAAAGGAGAAATTCTTCACTCAATGGGTTGTGAATCCTTAGAATTCTCTACCCCGACGGGTTCTGGATGCTCCATCATTGACTATATTTAGATCTGGGACAGACAGATTTTTGATCCCTCAGGGAATCAATGGATATGGGGAGTTAAAGCGAAAGATCAGCAATGATCATAAGAAATGGCAGAGGCTCAGTGGCCACATGGCCTACTCCTGCCACTAGTTGTTATGTTCTGATGTCCTTATAGAAGCCTGCAGTGCCTTATCATGCCCACTTTCCACAATGCAGACAAATCTGCTTATAATGCCAGAATGAGAACCCACATACACAGACAGCGGGGAGGAATGGAAATAGCCAGAATCACGGACTGCGAGGAAGTCAGAAATGGTGAGATAGGCTTTCATGGTGGAGAAGGTGATTAGAGAGGGCAATGCGCTTATCAAGTGGTAAATCACACTCCAACCCGCCTGACATCACACAGAAAGTTGCATTGGGAAACCTCAACATTGCAAACTTTCATGATCTTTTCTGGTGTCACTCACAGATTCAGACATTAAACCAAGGTGCTCTTCTCCTTAACCATCACCAGGAGGATCAGCAAAGCTCTGATAAAGCATCAGCATACCCGAGACGCACATCCTCCGCAACTGTTGTTACAATCACCTTGGTTAGTAGGGTGGCACTGGGGGGTGAACATGGCACTACGTGGAGGAGGGAGTGAGTGAGGCAATGGTGGCACGTCCTTTTGGAGGATGGAGAACAGATAGACTTTCTGAACTGGGCACAGATGTAGGGTCTCCGGAGTCATTGGAAAAGGGGCTCAACCTAGTCCAGCAGCAACAGATGTGCTACCACACATTCCCTGAGGCACTGTGGGGTCATGGACTGAAAACAGAGAAGTTCATCCAGCTCATGTGCGCCTCCATATCCCAGGGCTTTGAGATGTACTGCAGTAACTTGCTAAGGTTCCTCAGACAGCACCTTCCAAACTCATGACCACTACCATCTGGAAGGACAAGAGCAGCAGAGACCTGGGAACCCCACCACCTGGAGGTTCCACTCCAAGTCACACACCACCCTGATTTGGAAATATATCGCTGTTCCTTTACTGATGCTAGGGCAACATCCTCGCTAACAGCACAGTGGGAGTACCTACACCTTAAGGACTGCAGCGGTTCAAGAATGCAACTCACCACCCATTTCTGAAGGGCAACTAGGGATGGGCAATAAATGCTGGCCTAACCAGTGACGCCCACGTTCTGTAAATGAATTTGAAAAAATGTTATAATCTTTCAGGTCCACATTCCCTGGAGTATAGAGCATATTATGGAGAGTGCAAGAGATGCTTGCTGGTGTTTATTGGAGGATATCACCTAGATTGGCCCAGGCACTGAAACCCAATGGGTTTAGGCACTCAATGGGTACTCAATGGTTGGTTTGGTAACTTTGGTTGTATAGTCTCTGTCTGGGGCTTTCAGAGGGGTGAGTAGCCATTTCTTCAAGGGATTTATCTTGCCCCTCGAATCCATCCCTGGAGTTGGAGAGGTGAAATAAAAAGCTGCAGCAATCTAGAATGTCAGAGGATGAAGGAATCCATAGAATCACTGCAGTGCAGAAGGTGAATGGGTGGGAGCACCCAAATGGCCAGTGTCATTCTACAGAAACAGTGCCGGGGGGGTCATCTGTGCATGGACAGCAAGATGGCAGCAGTAATGGCGGGCCGTGCGTGGGCATCGCCCCAGTCCCGTGCCCATGGGGGGTCAGCCTGGCCACCCGGCCTGTTCCCTCATCACACACCCCCATCTCAGACCTGGCAGGGTCTCCCCCACGCCAGTCAGTCCGACCAGTGTCCAGTCCAGCAGCCCACAGTCGCCCCTCCATGTGTCCTACCTCCTCTTTCTCCCTCATCAGCCACAACGCCAGATTCAGGATTTTTAAAAGCGCAAGTGAATCACGCCATCGGGAACTCGGCCCATTGGAGGCGGAGAATCGCGGAGGTCCCAGAGAATCCCGGGTCAGGCCTGCTAATGAAATGCAAACAGTGTTTACTGCACGTGCATTCCAGTACGCATTGACTCCGCTGTCGAGGTGATGGAGAATCGCAATTTGGTGTCAATTCGGCACCCACCGCGATTTGGGCATCGGAACCTATTCTCCGCCAAAGTTTGGCATCAGCAAACGGAGAATCTTGCCCAAGAACTAGCAGCAGGAGTAGGCCAATATACGTGGACGACGTGGTCATCTGATGCACAACGCCCCAGGAACGCCAGCAGGTCTTCCAGCGAATTCATGAACATGGTCTCCAGCTCAACAGAGCCAAGTGCTCATTTGGTCAATCTGATATAAAGTTTCTAGGCGACCACATCCCGCGGCAGGGTGTGCGGCCAGACGCCGACAAGGTCTTGGCGATCAACGCCATGAAGACCCCGGCTGATAAGAAGGCGGTCCTCCGCTTCCTCGTGTAAGGTTTTCGGGCAATTCGGCCCTTTTGGAACTGCCCAAGCATAAAAACTCAGAGACTGTAAACTGACTTTTCAGCCAAGAGAACAGAACCAGTTTTCCCAGCAGGCTTGGTCCGCTGAGCTGAGTGGGGACATAAGTACATAAATATTTACAAACACCCCCCTAGGAGCTACAAGGAAGAAGGAGCCAGACAACAAGATAACATCAAAACACAGACAAAGGGGCACGGGAATACACAGGAGGCTTGCATGCAAGCAGGACAATGGGATGGTCATGGCCCCATGCAAAGGTAAATGACCTGGCCTCCACCAGAGCAGAATCCAATCAACACCCCATCAACATAGCAGCTATCTCCGGAGCAGATGGAAGTCTTTGAAAATCTTCAAGGGAGCTCAACCTCGTTATCTCAAAAAAACAGACTGGAGGCGGACCTAGGGGAGGTACTCCCATCTCGACAGGTCTGACCGGCTCAAAGGGGGCAGGACCAGCGGGAACTTTAAACCTTACCTTTTTCAATATAAAAGGGGCTGTGTTTTCGATTGGGGGGCTCTTCGTTCTTGGCTCGACCTCTGCACCCCTGACTTGACCTCTGCAGCCTGTGACCGTAAGTACCCTGCAGCAGCTTGCGAAACTCCCTTGACTTTAATAGTGGTTGAGGCTTTGGGGAAGGGAACTTGTTTTGTGCCTGTGATATTGCTAAAAACTGTGTAATCATAAGAATTTTCGTTGTGTCCGCTATATTACTTTTGAATAGCCTTAGTTTGTATTAGAGCATAAGATTTTATTGTGTTTCTTCTGTTGATGATTTTGACCTGGGTTTTGCAATAAACCTTGATTTGATGATAATTGGAGTCGTTTAAATTCTTCAATCTTTCACCAGCGATCTCTGACCAAGTCATTGTTAAAATACTCCTCACCTTAATTCCGGGTTCAAGAATCGAGGGTCATCTTGAGCGATTCACTCAGGACAGACTGCTGGTTAGGAAATAAACAGCAGTGTCCTATTCTCTCTCTTGGGAAAGCTACTCTAGTGGAGTAGGAACCGGGTGGGTGTTGCACCACCGGCAAGAGAGAGAATCACCTGGGTATTGGTAGGGGTCTGGAGATCTGTGTGATATAAGTCTCAGGCTGTCGGTTAGGAATAAACGGCAGGCTTGAATCAGTGCTCTCTTCAGTGGAAGTGTCCCAGTGCGACATCCCTGGTCTCTGAAGTTTCAGTGCCAGCTGGAGAGAGACACACACAGACATCCAAACCCCAGATATCGGCCCAGTAGTGGAGTAGCGGAGATGGCACCCTCTACAATGGCGACCGCGGCAGGAGCTCGGTGGTTTGGAGTATGTGACTTGGCAGAGGGGGTGAGGGAACGAAGCAAAATGGAGGAGAGAATATCCTCGTATTTGTGGCGAAAGGTCAACCTCACCAAACCTTGGGTCTCAGAATTAATCAATGCGGAGCAACCGGTAATGGCAGCTGCTGCATGGACAGAAAGTAAGGCGCACAAAAAGCACTTGGAGAAGGCAGTTTGGCTGGTTTGCCTGTCCGAGCAGGTAGTCAAAACAGAGCAAAGGGTCGCAGAGTTAGAGCAGGAGTTGAGAGAAGTGAGGGCCAGCGCAGGGGACAGCGCTAGCGCAGCGGAACGACTGCGGGAGGAATGGGCAGAAATGAAACAGGAAAGCGAGTCTAACCGGTGTGAGAAGGACTATCTCCACTGCCAGATAGTGGAGGGTAAAGAAAAGGAACGGAGGCTCCAGGAACTCTATGCTCGGAGTACAGAGCAGTGTAGGAAGCTGGAGGGGAAGTTCCGGGACATCCAGGCAGCGTACCGGGTGGCTCGCGAGGAAGTAGGGGACTGTGCCCATGGGCCGTGCCAGGCACGAATAACGGAGTTGGAGGAGGCCTTGTCCAAGGTCAGGGGACAGGTACACCTGGTAGGTCCAGGGGGGTTCCCAAGGGGCAAGGTGCTCCTCGCAGCGGATGATTCCCCACAGGCCAAGGGGAATAGACCGCCTCCTGAGGCACCGGGATCGTGCCCGGGTCGGCAGGCGGGGAACGGACTGCACGTTCAGGGGCAAGTCCAAGGGGGGTCGGCAGGGTACCCCCAGCTGGAGGCGTGTCCGCCTGGTTTCGTATGTGGGTCCCCATGGGATGGGGACAGACCGCTGCCTGGGATGCCGGTGATGGGGCCGGGTCAGCAGGTAGGGTTTGGACCGCCCGGTCAGGGGCAGGTCCAAGGGGGGTCAGTGGTGTATCCCCAGATAGCGGCGTCTCCTATATGGGTAGCTGGCCCGGGGACAGGGGGGCTACCCAACGGGGCAGGAGAGCTGGACAGTGGGGAGGAGGAGCAGGAACCCCAGGTAGGGCAGATGTGCCCTGTCAGGCAAAGAAGGTATGGTCCCCCGGCGGGGATGGCAAATAGGGGACCGGTTGAGGGCGACATTATCGTTCCTCATGGGGCATCCGCGCTCAGGGGGATGGTGGCCCACGTTCCCAGACTAACTCCAAAAGGGGATCCGTCGCTTCATTTTATGGAGGTGGAACAGGCAGCCAGCATCAATGACTGCGACGAAGGGGAGCAAATAAAGATGCTCCTGATGACCCTAGATGCACAGCTATGCAGGACAGTGACCTCTGGGAATGGGGGAAGACCTGACACATGGGCGGCAGCACAGACAGCTGTTCTGGAGGCGATGGGCTTGAATCTGGGGAGCCCTTTCATGAGGGTGGGGGAAACCAAGCAGCAACCAGGGGAATCTCCCATCATGTTCGCAGACAGACTGTGGACTGTCTATATGGAGGCATGCGGGGTTCCCGCGGATAGACGGAATTTAGGGGAAAGAACCGCCCACTGGCTGAAGACCCTAGTTGCCAACTGTCTCCCTAACGTTAGGGCAAAAGCCGAACACTGGTTCGACCCGCAGACCCCGGCCCTTAATGAGGAAGAGGTCCTTAGGAAACTTACCCTCGCATATCGTAATGGGGAGAGGGGTGAGGACAAGCCCCTTAAGGGTAGGGTGCATGAAATCGCGCCAGCAGCCCCTAAGAGAGAGTGGAAGCATGAGGGCACCCGGACCTCCGACAAGAAACCGGTATGCTACGGGTGTGGGAAGGCCGGGCATTTCAAGAGGGAATGTAAAAACCCTAGCAAGGAGGAGAGGGCTCCCGCAGTAGAGAGTCAGACCCCGGCGGCAGGAGCAGCTGCCCCGGAAACCTTCGAGGTAAAGAAACTTTTAGCCTTTTTGCAGAGCCTAGCAGCTGGGTCGGGACAGGTGGCAATGGCAACGGGCCAGGGCCTGCCCGCACCCACACCACAAGAACCCGTATGACTACCCAGGGAGCAGCCTCAGGAAAAAGGGAGCGCAGGGGTAGTTCTAGCCCCAGACCCTGGTCCGGTCCAGGTGCAGGGTCCCATTCTGGAGGCTTCCTCAGCGGCTATTTGCAGTTTAAATCCCTTAAGGTGGGACCCATGCGAACGCCACATCAGTCAATTTAAATTGTTCCACCCCATAAGGGCAAGAAAGAGCAAGGTGGGGGGAAGACGGGGGGTGGTAGTGGAGAAACCCCCCGTAGAATTAACGACGGTGGGGGAGGTCCCTGACTCCACGGTCACACAACCGGTGACAAGGTGCTGTCCCGAAGGGGCAGTCCCAAAGAAACCGACAGTGCTGCAAGCACCCAGCCCAGGGACAGTAACGATTCCCAAGCCCTTACCTGTGGGTCAGGTGGCCTGCCTTAGTATAGAGGCTAAGGAGGCGGAGGAAGTGGAGGTATCACCTTGGGTTTGGGAACCAGTCAGGGGACGAAGGAGCAATCGGGTCTCCAAGCCCCCTCTAAGATGGTCACCCTCACAACTCCCTGTCACCCGGTCCCGCAGTAAGGGGGCCCGAGTAGGAGGGAGCGCTGAGGGATCCCCGAACCCTGTTGGGGAAGGAGAGGCAAGAGGCAGCCCGAACCCCCGGGAGGGGACGGTCTGGCCCGAGCCATTCGACCAAACAGGCGGACTGCCCCAGTTTAGCGGGGCACAGTTTTAATTTGGCCACCCGGAGACGGGTGGCATTGTATATATCATATTCCTTTTTCTTTCCCCCTGCTAGTTTTAATTAGTGTGTAGTTGTGTGTGAAGTATTTAGGATCGTGGGAACACAGAAGCGCCTGGTGCAAGGGTAAAATGATGAAGCACCAGGCACTAGGACCCTGGTGCAGCCGGGCTGTAAACACAGAATCCCAGACAGGCTGCGGCAACTTCAAAGCAGGAGCTGCTGCTGCCACCGGATAGCGGCAGGCACTAGGACCCTGGGGAGCCGGGCTGTGGACACAGAATCACAGACAGGCTGCGGCAACTTCAAAGCGGGAGCTGATGCTGCCGCTGGATAGAACCCATGCACTTTAAGGTAGGTAGGGCTGTAGAGGCAAGAATGTGTTTTGTTTTTTACAGATGGGGCACCGGACGATGTGGAGTTTGATGATCTTGGCGATGGTGGGACCGGGAGAACTCCGCAGAGGCGAGACAGAAGAGTCCTTCGACTGACCGGGTTAGGGTGACTGAGGGCAGGCGGGTGTGTTCAACCTGTGAGGGGGATGCTGGACATGAGGGATCGGTCCTCGGACTGGGAACGGACTGGACAACACCTACCGGACCATCACGGGGTCACCGGGTAGGATCACCGTTTGCGGGGATAAGGGGTGGGCTTCTGACCAGGGCATTTATTTGTGTTCATGGGGATCTACCAAGGCATGCCCACAAGGGGCATTAATCACTTTTGTAAGGTGGTGGCAGAACCCAGGGAACGGGATAAATTGACCGCAGTGGGGAGGGATGTGTAACGCCCAGGGAAGGGATGACTGTAGAAGCTACCGAACTGCTGGTTCAGGTAAAGCGACCCCTGCCCACAGCCCAACCGATCGACCCTCACAACTGTCCGATCACCACCAGGGGGGGGCCTGAGAATGGTTTAGTGTTTGCCCCACAAAGGAAATGTTGTACAGGGGGTACATTGTGCTGTCGCCTCAGTTGGACTAAACCTCTCAGCTGCAGGTATCGACGATGGAGGATAAATGAAGAGCCCTCAACGGGAAGAAGCGAAGTGCAGCCAAGAAAGGAGGACCCTTGGTGAAATAAACAGATGCAATTGTAAATAGTTGTATGGATTCGCGTGAAATGTGTACTTGATTGTGATATATGTACAGGGACCCTTACGTTTGGGGTCCCGGTGAAATGTGTACTTGATTGTGATATATGTACAGGGACCCTTACGTTTGGGGTTCCGGTGAAATGTGTATATGTTACTGTCTGCTTGAATTAAGTATGGTCTTGTCTTTCCCTCTCATTGAAATCAGGGGTAGCCTAGATTAAGGGAACTGTCTTGGGAATTGTAATTTCGCATGCTGAGGGGGGGGACCTACGGTCCACACAAAAGGAAATAATTGCCCTTCACCTGTGTCGATACGGTCCAAGCAGGTAGGGACGTATCGAAGGGGCATCTGTAAGGTTTTCGGGCAATTCGGCCCTTTTGGAACTGCCCAAGCATAAAAACTCAGAGACTGTAAACTGACTTTTCAGCCAAGAGAACAGAACCAGTTTTCCCAGCAGGCTTGGTCCGCTGAGCTGAGTAGGGACATAAGTACATAAATATTTACAAACACCCCCCTAGGAGCTACAAGGAAGAAGGAGCCAGACAACAAGATAACATCAAAACACAGACAAAGGGGCACGGGAATACACAGGAGGCTTGCATGCAAGCAGGACAATGGGATGGTCATGGCCCCATGCAAAGGTAAATGACCTGGCCTCCACCAGAGCAGAATCCAATCAACACCCCATCAACATAGCAGCTATCTCCGGAGCAGATGGAAGTCTTTGAAAATCTTCAAGGGAGCTCAACCTCGTTATCTCAAAAAAACAGACTGGAGGCGGACCTAGGGGAGGTACTCCCATCTCGACAGGTCTGACCGGCTCAAAGGGGGCAGGACCAGCGGGAACTTTAAACCTTACCTTTTTCAATATAAAAGGGGCTGTGTTTTCGATTGGGGGGCTCTTCGTTCTTGGCTCGACCTCTGCACCCCTGACTTGACCTCTGCAGCCTGTGACCGTAAGTACCCTGCAGCAGCTTGCGAAACTCCCTTGACTTTAATAGTGGTTGAGGCTTTGGGGAAGGGAACTTGTTTTGTGCCTGTGATATTGCTAAAAACTGTGTAATCATAAGAATTTTCGTTGTGTCCGCTATATTACTTTTGAATAGCCTTAGTTTGTATTAGAGCATAAGATTTTATTCTGTTTCTTCTGTTGATGATTTTGACCTGGGTTTTGCAATAAACCTTGATTTGATGATAATTGGAGTCGTTTAAATTCTTCAATCTTTCACCAGCGATCTCTGACCAAGTCATTGTTAAAATACTCCTCACCTTAATTCCGGGTTCAAGAATCGAGGGTCATCTTGAGCGATTCACTCAGGACAGACTGCTGGTTAGGAAATAAACAGCAGTGTCCTATTCTCTCTCTTGGGAAAGCTACTCTAGTGGAGTAGGAACCGGGTGGGTGTTGCACCACCGGCAAGAGAGAGAATCACCTGGGTATTGGTAGGGGTCTGGAGATCTGTGTGATATAAGTCTCAGGCTGTCGGTTAGGAATAAACGGCAGGCTTGAATCAGTGCTCTCTTCAGTGGAAGTGTCCCAGTGCGACATCCCCTGGTCTCTGAAGTTTCAGTGCCAGCTGGAGAGAGACACACACAGACATCCAAACCCCAGATATCGGCCCAGTAGTGGAGTAGCGGAGATGGCACCCTCTACACTCGGGATGGTCAACTTTCTCGGGAAATTCATTCCCAATATGGCATCCCAAACCACGGCCCTCCGCCATCTCGTCAAGAAGTCAACGGAATTCCAGTGGTTGCCCACACATGAAGCGGAATGGCGTGAGCTGAAAGCAAAGCTCATCACAGCCCCAGTTCTAGCGTTCTTCGACCCAAGCAAGGAACCAAGATATCAACTGATGCAAGCCAGGACGGCATTGGGGCGGTGCTCCTCCAGCGAGATGACTCCTCGTCCTGGGCTCCAGTGGCATATGCCTCCAGGGCCATGATGCCAACTGAGCAACGGTATGCCCAGATCGAAAAGGAGTGTCTGGGTCTCCTGACAGGAAGAGTCAAGTTTCATGACTACATTTACGGCCTGCCGAAATTCACAGTGGAAACGGACCACAGGCCTCTAGTCTAAATAATCCAGAAGGATTTAAATGACACCTCGGTTGTAGCGAATTCTTCTTCAACTCCGCCGCTATGACTTCGAACTTGTCTACATGCCACCACCTCCGTTGGATCTGTTCTGACGGTGGTTTCTGGGACATTTTCAATAAAGTACGTATGGTAATGACAAGGGGAGTCTGCCGGGTTCACAGGTAGACATATATTCAGCTTTAGAGCAGCACATACATCGGGCCCGGTTACACATTACCAGGTCCTTACTCCTTTCTGTTGGATACTACAGAAGCTGACCTATTATTCAAATCCTGGTTAATTCCCGGTTCAATCAGGACAATGGAACAATCATGCCCAAATGAATGAATCCCATGGACGTCATGTACAGGTTATTACACCCCTCCTCCGCCAAAGTCTGAAAACCCGTTGAAAGGCGATGCCAGAGGAGGAGAGGACCAATATAAAAAATAGAGAACAAAACCGATGTGACAACCGCAATCGACATGCGACAACAAAAAAATACAAAGCATTTTGGACCGCAGGAGGTGCCACCAAAGCGGGGGCGGGGAGGGGGGTAGGGGGGAAGTAGGACGGACCAGCGAACACCTCCCCAAACATTACATCTGGCCCCGCATACACAAACGGCGAGGTTGCTAACAGCTGAGCCTGGGACGGTGCACATCTTGGCATTGTCATGACATGCAGACACACACATAATGATATACAGACAAGCAGCTAATGGACACAGAGAACAGGACATGACCAATAAGCAGGCAGGACACTCAGGGGTGGGATCTGATTATAAAAGACACGAGGCACTCACACTCCGCCTCTTTCCACAGCTGAACATCTACAGAGTCAGTCAAGGGTGTTGTTACAATCTCACACCCCCACCACGTGATTCAGAGCTAGTCTGGTTCAGTCAGACAGAGTAACCACACTTAAGTTAGCAGAGAGTCGAACTCACAGAGAACTGTGCTAGCTATGCTATTAGTTCAATAAACCTGATTGAACTAACTTCAAGGTGTGGAGTATCTTCCTGATCTAAGCTGCATCCAGTTACAGCCATGTTATACCAGTGTACCTAACACGACAGGCATCAGACCCATCGACCCAAGGTCTTACTGGCACAGCATAACGCCCATCCATAGAGGGACGGGTGAGAACAGACAAATCTCAGCTCTGACACTGTACACTGCTAATGTCTGCCAGCGCGTCAACTTACAAAATGTGAGGGTAGCACGGTGGCGCAAGTGGTTAGCACGGTTGCCTCACGCCGCCGAGGTCCCAGGTTCGATCCCGGCTCTGGGTCACTGTCCGTGTAGAGTTTGCACATTCTCCCTGTCTGCGTGGGTTTCGCCCCACAATTCTAAAGATGTGCAGGATAGGTGGATTGGCCACGCTAAATTGCCCCTTAATTGGAAAAAAGGAATTGAATACTCTAAATTTTTTTTTAAATAATCTATAAAAAATAACAAAACGTGGGGGGATTTACACGCCCACCGAAAACGCTCAGGGAGCTGTCGCCTCAAAGCTTTACAGCATATCAATGTAGTTTAAGAAAAACATAAAATAAACAGAGCCCTGCGTAGAAAGTCACAAGACCAGCATTCCCACCCGGAACGCCTAATCAACTCAATGTAAACGGAGTCAGTCGCATGCATATCAACTCAACAGAGTCTCTCGGCTCAGAACTTGTGACTTCTGTAACCGTCAACACCTATGTAGAACATCGCTGCTGTATAGCCCACTTTCCCAGCAGTTGCTGAACAGGCTCTCAAAACCAACGCAGTACTCACAACCTGGACGACAGTACAAGGGGGCAGCGGCAAACACAGGAATGGACTCTGCGGTCGACCCACTGCTGCACCAAGCCAGCAGCGCAATAGGACGGCTATAGAGATGAACGAAAATGTTGCGGGACCTCCACCAGAAGTTGCTCCGACGAAGTCACTTCCAGTATTGCCGGAAACATCGGATCCCGGAATAAACGCAGCATACATGCTCCACAAAACTGGCATCAGAAATCTCATCCCGGTGCTCACCTTCCATCTCAACACAGGGTCCGGAAAAGGCAGCACAGCAACAAAATCAGTCCCTTCCTCAGTGCACACAGTTGTTAAAAAAAAACTTTCAGGAGGAGTGGTGGGAGCAATATCTCAGGTGGTGAAAGTCCGGGTCAAGCCAAGCTGGGGACTAGCTATATTTGGAGTAGTGGACGAACCGGGAGTGCAGGAGGCGAAAGAGGCCGGCATTCTGGCCTTTGCGTCCCTAGTAGCCCGGCGAAGGATCTTGCTAATGTGGAAGGAGGCGAAGCCCCCCAGCCTGGAGGCCTGGATAAATGATAGGGCAGGGTTTATCAAGTTGGAGAGGATAAAGTTTGCCTTGAGAGGGTCTGCGCAGGGGTTCTACAGGCGGTGGCAACCGTTCCTAGACTATCTCGCGGAGCGTTAGAGGAAGGTCGGTCAGCAGCAGCAACCTTGGGGAGGGGAGGGGAGGGGGGGGTGAGGGAGGGGGGAGGGGACGTCCTGGGAGGGGGGGGTGGAAGGGGGGACTGCCTGGGAGGGTGGATGAGCAAGAGATAACATGAAGGGTTGGGGAAACTGGCACGTACGGGTGAGGGCCAGTAAAGCTGTGTAAATATATCATTTTGCCATGTATATATGGGCAGCACGGTAGCATTGTGGATAGCACAATTGCTTCACAGCTCCAGGGTCCCAGGTTCGATTCCGGCTTGGGTCACTGTCTGTGCGGAGTCTGCACATCCTTCCCGTGTGTGCGTGGGTTTCCTCCGGGTGCTCCGGTTTCCTCCCACAGTCCAAAGATGCTAGGCCATTTAGGTGGATTGGCCATGATAAATTGCCCTTAGTGTCCAAAATTGCCCTTAGTGTTGGGTGGGGTTACTGGGTTATGGGGATAGGGTGGAGGTGTTGACCTTGGGTAGGGTGCTCTTTCCAAGAGCCGGTGCAGACTCGATGGGCCGAATGGCCTCCTTCTGCACTGTAAATTCTATGATAATCTATGATGATATATCTTGCTCTGCGCGATTTCTCGTTTTTTTTGTTACAGGGGTGGGGGGGGGGGGGTTATTGTTTGTAAGGGAGAAAAATTGTGTTAAAAAACTTTAATAAATATATATTTTTTTTAAAACTTTCAGAGAGGTGGCTGACAGCTCCAATCCCCTTCGTTGCCATTATAGTAATGACAAGGGGAGTCCGGCGAGTTCACAGGGAGACATTTATTCAGTTTTACAACGCACATGCATAGTACCTGGTTACACATTACCGGGTCCTTACTTCTTTCTGCGACTACCACAGAGGCCAACGAATTATACAAATGCTGGTTAATTCTTGGCCTAATCTAGACAAGTGAACAATCATCCCCAGTGGGATGAATCTCATGCATGTTACATGCAGGTTATTACAGTATGTTTCCATCAGTATGACTATGTCAGGCTGTTGCTTGACTAGTTTGTGAGACAGCTCTCCCAATTTTAGGACATGTCCCAGATGTTAGTAAGGTGAACTTTGCAGGGTCGACAGGGCTAGGTTTGCCACTGTTGATTCTGGTGCCGAGGTTGACGCCAGATGATCCATTGGGTTTAATTCCTTTTTGTAGCCTTCGTAACGGCTTGATCAACTGAGTGGCTTGCTAGGCCATTTCAGAGGGCAGTTATGAGTGAACCACTTTGCTGTGTGCCTTCAGTCACGTGTAGACCAGACCAGGTAAGGATGGCAGATTTCCTTCTCTGAAGGACATGAGTGAACCAGATGGGTCTTTACTGTAATTGACAATGGTTTCACGATCATCATTAAACTTTTAATTCCAGATTTTTATTGAATTTGTGGTGGGATTCAAACCATGGCCCCAGAGCAGTCCAGTGACAATACAACTTTGCCACCGCCTCTCCGTGCTTTACACAAACCAATTAACTTCCAGTCAAAGCGCTAAGACTGTGGTAAGCCAGTAATACCCAGATGGCATGCAGTAGTAGAGGAAACAGTAATTATCGAGGTCGTGGTAAAGCTTCACATCACAGCCATGCATTAGGTTGAGGTTAGGCCATAAGACCATAAGACATAGGAGCAGAATTAGGCCATTCGGCCATGGAGTCTGCTCCGCCATTCAATCATGGCTCACATATTTCTCATCCCCATTTTCCTGCCTTCTCCCCATAACCCCTGGTCTAAAGCCCATTTAAAAGTCTGGAAATCCTCAAATGTGCGATTGTTGGATGTGGCAACAGAATCTGATGTTATCAAGCAGGGAAAAGCAAGAGCTGGACTCTGTCAGAGGACAAGAAAAATAACGCATGGAAGATGAGGGTAACAGGGCTGAAGATAAACTCCGGTGCCCATCGTATAATTGAAAGTCAGAGATTTACAACGTATTTTCATCATCAGTATGTGTATAGCAGTGCCTGTTACCTTGGACGGAGAGTACAAGAAGTTCTAAAGTCACATTCCCTGATGCAAAACAGGCGTGAATCTGACTAGTTATTCTAGTTGCAGTATTCCAGTGTTAGGCGAAGTTAATGTTTGAGTGGAATATAAAGGCACATACTATTACTTGCCAGTGCTAGAAAGAAACAATTGGTCTCCTTGATGTGAAGGAATTAGCTTCAGAAAATACAGTTAAACGAGGTGAGTTATTTACAATCGTGATCTATAAGAGTATGCTGGTCTTTGAGGAAGTGCTAAGTGTAAGGTTTTCGAGCAATTCGGCCCTTTTGGAGAAACTCAGAGACTGTAAACTGACTTTTCAGCCAAGAGAACAGAACCAGTTTTCCCAGCAGGCTTGGTCCGCTGAGCTGAGTAGGGACATAAGCACATAAATATTTACAAACACCCCCCTAGGAGCTACAAGGAAGAAGGAGCCAGACAACAAGATAACATCAAAACACAGACAAAGGGGCACGGGAATACACAGGAGGCTTGCATGCAAGCAGGACAATGGGATGGTCATAGCCCCATGCAAATGTAAATGACCTGGCCTCCACCAGAGCAGAATCCAATCAACACCCCATCAACATAGCAGCTATCTCCGGAGCAGATGGAAGTCTTTGAAAATCTTCAAGGGAGCTCAACCTCGTTATCTCAAAAAAACAGACTGGAGGCGGACCTAGGGGAGGTACTCCCATCTCAACAGGTCTGACCGGCCCAAAGGGGGCGGGACCAGCGGGAACTTTAAACCTTACCTTTTTCAATGCAAAAGGGGCTGGCCGATCACAGGACAAAGCCAGGTAAAACAATATAAAAGGGGCTGTGTTTTCGATTGGGGCTCTCTTCGTTCTTGGCTCGACCTCTGCACCCCTGACTTGACCTCTGCAGCCTGTGACCGTAAGTACCCCGCAGCAGCTTACGAAACTCCCTTGACTTTAATAGTGGTTGAGGCTTTGGGGAAGGGAACTTGTTTTGTGCCTTGTGATATTGCTAAAAACTGTGTAATCATAAGAATTTTCGTTGTGTCCGCTGTATTACTTTTGAATAGACTTAGTTGTATTAGAGCATAAGATTTTATTGTGTTTCTTCTGTTGATGATTTTGACCTGGGTTTTGCAATAAACCTTGATTTGATGATAATTGGAGTCGTTTAAATTCTTCAATCTTTCACCAGCGATCTCTGACCAAGTCATTGTTAAAATACTCCTCACCTTAATTCCGGGTTCAGGAATCGAGGGTCATCTTGAGCGATTCACTCAGGACAGACTGCTGGTTAGGGAATAAACAGCAGTGTCCTATTCTCTCTCTTGGGAAAGCTACTCTAGTGGAGTAGGAACCGGGTGAGTGTTGCACCACCGGCAAGAGAGAGAATCACCTGGGTATTGGTAGGGGTCTGGAGATCTGTGTGATATAAGTCTCAGGCTGTCGGTTAGGAATAAACGGCAGGCTTGAATCAGTGCTCTCTTCAGTGGAAGTGTCCCAGCGCGGCATCCCCTGGCCTCTGAAGTTTCAGTGCCAGCTGGAGAGAGACACACACAGATATTCAAACCCCAGATATCGGCCCAGTAGTGGAGTAGCGGAGATGGCACCCTCTACAATGGCGACCGGGGCAGGAGCCCGGTGGTTTGGAGTATGTGACTTGGCAGAGGGGGTGAGGGAACGAAGCAAAATGGAGGAGAGAATATCCTCATATTTGTGGCAAAAGGTCAACCTCACCAAACCTTGGGTCTCAGAATTGATCAATGCGGAGCAACCGGTAATGGCAGCGGCTGCATGGACAGACAGTAAGGCGCACAAAAAGCACTTGGAGAAGGCAGTTTGGCTGGTTTGCCTATCCGAGCAGGTAGTCAAGACAGAGGATAGGGTCGAAGAGTTAGAGCAGGAGTTGAGAGAAGTGAGGGCCAGCGCAGGGGACAGCGCTAGCGCAGCGGAACGACTGCGGGAAGAAATGGCAGAAATGAAACAGGAAAGCGAGTCTAACCGGTGTGAGAAGGACTATCTCCACTGCCAGATAGTGGAGGGTAAAGAAAAGGAACGGAGGCTCCAGGAACTCTATGCTCGGAGTACAGAGCAGTGTAGGAAGCTGGAGGGGAAGTTCCGGGACATCCAGGCAGCGTACCGAGTGGCTCGCGAGGAAGTAGGGGACTGTGCCCATGGGCCGTGCCAGGCACGAATAACGGAGTTGGAGGAGGCCTTGTCCAAGGTCAGGGGACAGATACACCTGGTAGGTCCAGGGGGGTCCCCAAGGGGCAAGGTGCTCCTCGCAGCGGACGATTCCCCACAGGCCAAGGGGAAGAGACCGCCTCCTGAGGCACCGGGATCGTGCCCGGGTCGGCAGGCGGGGAACGGACTGCACGTTCAGGGGCAAGTCCAAGGGGGGTCGGCAGGGTACCCCCAGCTGGCGGCGTGTCCGCCTGGTTTCGTATGTGGGTCCCCATGGGATGGGGACAGACCGCTGCCTGGGATGCCGGTGATGGGGCCGGGTCAGCAGGTAGGGTTTGGACCGCCCGGTCAGGGGCAGGTCCAAGGGGGGTCAGTGGTGTATCCCCAGATAGCGGCGTCTCCTATATGGGTAGCTAGCCCGAGGACAGGGGGGCTACCCAACGAGGCAGGAGAGCTGGACAGTGGGGAGGAGGAGCAGGAACCCCAGGTAGGGCAGATGTGCCCTGTCAGGCAAAGGAGGTATGGTCCCCCGGCGGGGATGGCAAATAGGGGACCGGTTGAGGGCGACATTATCGTTCCTCATGGGGCATCCGCGCTCAGGGGGATGGTGGCCCACGTTCCCAGACTAACTCCAAAGGGGGATCCGTCGCTGCATTTTATGGAGGTGGAACAGGCTGCCAACATCAATGACTGCGACGAAGGGGAGCAAATAAAGATGCTCCTGATAACCCTAGATGCCCAGCTATGCAGGACAGTGACCTCTGGGAATGGGGGAAGACCTGACACCTGGGCGGCAGCACAGACTGCTGTTCTGGAGGCAATGGGCTTGAACCTGGGGAGCCCTTTCATGAGGGTGGGGGAAACCAAGCAGCAACCAGGGGAATCTCCCACCATGTTCGCAGACAGACTGTGGACTGTCTATATGGAGGCATGCGGGATTCAAGCGGATAGACGGAATTTAGGGGAAAGAACCGCCCACTGGCTGAAGACCCTAGTTGCCAATTGTCTCCCTAACGTTAGGGCAAAAGCCGAACACTGGTTCGACCCGCAGACCCCGGCCCTTAACGAGGAAGAGGTCCTCAGGAAACTTACCCTCGCATATCGTAATGGGGAGAGGGGTGAGGACAAGCCCCTTAAGGGTAAAGTGCACGAAATCGTGCCAGCAGCCCCTAAGAGAGAGTGGAAGCATGAGGGCACCCGGACCTCGGACAAGAAACCGGTATGCTACGGGTGTGGGAAAGCCGGGCATTTCAAGAGGGAATGTAAAAACCCCAGCAAGCAGGAGAGGGCTCCCGCAGTAGAGAGTCAGACCCCGGTGGCAGGAGCAGCTGCTCCGGAAACCTTCGAGGTAAAGAAACTTTTAGCCTTTTTGCAAGGCTCAGGACAGGTGGCCATGGCAACGGGCCAGGGTCAGCCCGCCCCCGCACCCAGGGAAGCCTCCGAATGACTAGCCCCTCAGCAGCCCACCTTTCTATGCCCACTGGAGTATGGCCCGTGCGGGAGACCCTGGGTCAAAATGGAGGTCCAGGATACGGTCGGGAGTTACCTACTGGACACAGGTGCTTCCAGTACTATAGTCCACACGGACAATCCCCGAGCATCCCCTCTGTCTAGCGGGGTACCCTATAGTCTCATTGGCTTTACCGGGAACGAAAAAGTGGGTTTTTTCTCTGTTCCCCTGTCTATCAGGTTAGGGGCACTCCAGGCGCACTGGAAATGCGTCCTGATGAGATGGGAACAGGAGGGGAAAGGGATCTTAGGAGCTGATTTCATAGTAGCTCATCAGATCCTGGTGGACCTAAGAAATCACTGCCTGTGGGGTGCAGCAACGGAAGGGACTGAAAGGGAGTTGAGGGTAATAGACAGAGCCCAGGAGAAGGGAGCTTTGTGCGTGGTACAGCCAAAGGAAGGGTACGATCTAGAAGCCCTGGAGAGGAATACCCCGGAAGAGTTCAGGGAGTATGTCCGCAAGAATCTGGCTGCTTTTGCCACCCACAAGCATGATTGTGGGAGAGTTACTGGGACAGAGGTCAGGGTAGATGGGGACCCTATGTCCCAGCCCCAGAAACAGTACCGCTTCCCCCGGGAAGCAGAGGCAGACTTGGAGGTGGCCCTAAACTCACTGGTGCGGCAAGGGGTATTGAGGACAATTGCCACCCATGTAAACTCCCCGCTCTGGCCGGTGAGGAAGCCGGACAACTCCTGGAGGGCCACCGTGGACTACAGAGTCCTGAATAAACACATTCCGGCCTGCGCCCCAACGGTGGCGGCCGTGGCAGACTTGTTAGGAGAAATTCCAGCATCCGCCTCAATTTTTACGGTGCTGGATATTTCAAATGGGTTTTGGTCCGTCCCGGTCAGAAGGGAAGACCAGTACAAGTTTGCCTTTACTTTTAAGGGGCAACAGTACACCTGGACCTGTCTCCCGCAGGGATTCCACAACAGCCCGAGCATTTTCCATCAATGCATGGCCGAATGCTTAAAGGGTTTCAGTGAGCCACACAAGCTGGTGCAGTATGTGGACGACATCCTGTTGTTCACCAGTACTAGGGAGGAGCATGGGCCCCTAGTGGACGAGCTGTTGGGGATGTTACACAAAGGAGGGCTGAAAGTTAACCCTAAAAAGGCACAGATCGGGCTAGGAGAGGTGAAGTTCCTGGGGTTAACCCTGAGAGCTGGGGAGAGAGGGATTGACACCGCCAGGAGACAAACAGTGCAGGAACTCCCAGTCCCTGTAGATGTAAAGGGGATCACTTTTTAGGAATCACCGGCTACTGCAGGGATTTCATTGAGGACTATGCCACCACAGCAGCGCCTCTGCTTAGGCTGCTGCACAAGGGGGTGGAGTGGGACTGGGACAGCAAATGTGAGACGGCGTTCGTCCAACTCAAGCAGGACTTGCAGAAAGCCCCAGCCCTGGGAGCCATTAACCCCCGGGAGGAGTTTTTCCTGGAGGTGGCCGCAGGCAGCGATGGCCTGAGTGCTGTGCTCCTCCAGACCCGACATGGCAAGTTGAGGCCGGTGGTGTACTCCTCTCGGGTCCTCACAGACGTGGAGCGGGCATACTCCAACTGTGAGAGGCATCTGCTGGCCACCCACTGGGCGGTAAAGCGAATGCAGGTATTTGTTAGGATGGGCCCCATCACTCTCCTGACACATCACACCCCGACCCAAATGCTGCTGGACGGCCGGATTAAGGACGGCACGGTCAGCAGCGCCAGAATCACCAGGTGGACCCTCCTGCTGTCTCAAATGGCCCTTCAGGTAAAAGGGCTGAATGAGCCACAGCTCGCAGCCAACCTAATATACCCCGGGGAGCCACACCACTGTTCCGTAGAAGGGGTATGGGAGGTAGGGTTCGGACTCCGGGCAGGGCTGCACCCCACAGGAAGGGAGATCTATGTGGATGGGTCCAGTACGGTAGCGGAGGGCGTCAGGCTCACGGGCTGCGGGATCTGGGACCCCGATGCCGACATAGCCCTGGCCCTTAAACTCCCCCATACACTCAGCGCCCAGCAGGCAGAGCTGGCAGCAGTGATGTATGTGGTGACCCACCCCGACCGTTTTCCCACGCCGTATACCATCTGCTCAGATAGCATGTTTACATGTAACTCCTGCACGGAGTACCTGGCTATCTGGTCCCGCCGAGGATACACCTCCTCGGATGGGAAGCCACTGGCCACAAAACCCCTCCTCGAGAAGATCGTGGCGGCAGTTGGGCAGGGGGAGGACAGGTATATCCTCAAGGTGAAAGCTCACTCCAAAACAGAGCCACGGGGCGAGGGGAACCAGAAAGCAGACGGCCTGGCTCGAGAGGGGGCTAAGAATGGGATAGCGTGGGACCCGTACGAAGAGGGACAGGTAGCGGCCGTTACAAGACAGCCCCAGAGGGGGGATGGGACGAGTTTGGCCCCAGATCTGGCCACTGCCCAGGGACAGGACCCCGAGCTGAAAAAAGTCATAACGGCCATGGGTAGACAGGAAAGGATAGAGGGGCCCTATGGGGGAAAGGATATCACACTGAAGGAGGGCATGCTCTTCAGGGGGGACCAGTGGATAGTGCCTTCCCAGCACCATAGGGAATTTATCGAAATGGCCCATGAGAGCCCCGGAGCGGGACATCCCGGCCCTGAGACCACCTGGCAACGGGTGGAGAGGGTGGGGTGGTGGCCGAGCCTCCGGGAGGATGCTCGCGATTTCTGCGCGAGCTGTTTGGTGTGTGCTACCAATAACCCGGATCCCAAAAAAAGAAAGGTCTCGTTGGGGCACATCCGCAGGGTGGAGGGGCCCTGGCAGTCGATACAGATCGACTATATTGGACCCCTTCCCCCAGCGGCAGGGGGTTACAAGTACTGCCTGGTGTTGGTGGATATTTTCACCAAGTGGGTAGAAGCCTTCCCCTGCCGAACAGCCACCGCAGCAGGCACAGCCAGGATACTGGTCAGGGAGGTATTCTCGAGGTGGGGACTCCCACAGTTTGTGGAGTCAGATCAGGGGAGTCACTTCACGGGACAAGTGATGCAAGCGACCCTGAAAGTCCTGGGGATTAAGGCAAAGTGGCATGTGGCTTATAACCCTCAATCCTCAGGTCCTGTGGAAAGGTTAAATAGGACCATAAAGGAGAGGATCAGGAAAGAAACAGGCAGCTCGCCCAACCGGTGGGTAGAAATCTTACCCTTAGTTTTAATGGGGATCCGGGCAAGCCAGTCCAGAAGCACAGGGTATTCCCCGCACGAGCTCATGACAGGGAGAGTCATGAGAACCCCGATCCATGTCAGGGTACCTTCCCTGACAGAGGGGCAGCTTAGGGAGGTAAACCGAGACAGGTTTGCTAAGAAGCTGATGGAGCAGCTAAAGGAAATTAACTGGCAGGCAGCGTTTAATATGGGGACCCAGCACCGGAGGAACAAGCTGCTACTCGAGCCCCACACTACCCAGGAATGGGCCATAGGGGACCAAGTAATGGTCCGGAATTTTGCACGGGTAGGAGCCTTTGAGCCACTGTACGCGGGACCGTACAATATAGTGGACAAGGCCAGCCCCATGGTTTACGCAGTACAGCTCCCCCGGAAGATTAAATGGTTCCACGTGAACCAGTGCAAACTGTTCGACCCCACCAGGGCCGGTAAGAGCAAGGTGGGGGGAAGACTGGGGGTGGTAGTGGAGAAACCCCCCGTAGAATTAACGACGGTGGGGGAGGTCCCTAACTCCACGGTCACACAACCGGTGACAAGGTGCTGTCCCGAAGGGGCAGTCCCAAAGAGACCGACAGTGCTGCAAGCACCCAGCCCAGGGACAGGAACGATTCCCAAGCCCTTACCTGTGGGTCAGGTGGCCTGCCTTAGTATAGAGGCTAAGGAGGCGGAGGAAGTGGAGGTATCACCTTGGGTTTGGGAACCAGTCAGGGGACGAAGGAGCAATCGGGTCTCCAAGCCCCCGGTAAGATGGTCCCCATCACACCTCCCTAGAACCCGGTCCCGCAGTAAGGGGGCCCGAGTAGAAGGGAGCGATGAGGGATCACCGAACCCTGTTGGGAAAGGAGAGGCAAGGGGCAGCCCGAACCCCCGGGAGGGGACGGTCTGGCCCGAGCCGTTGGACCAAACAGGTGGACTGCCCCAGTTTAGCGGGGCACAGTTTTAATTTGGCCACCCGGAGACGGGTGGCATTGTATATATCATATTCCTTTTTCTTTCCCCCTGTTAGTTCTAATTAGTGTGTAGTTGTGTGTGAAGTATTTAGGATCGTGGGAACACAGAAGCGCCTGGTGCAAGGGTAAAATGATGAAGCACCAGGCACTAGGACCCTGGGGAGCCGGGCTGTGGACACAGAATCACAGACAGGCTGCGGCAACTTCAAAGCGGGAGCTGCTGCTGCCACTGGATAGAACCCATGCACTTTAAGGTAGGTAGGGCTGTAGAGGCAAGAATGTGTTTTGTTTTTTACAGATGGGGCACCCGACGATGTGGAGTTTGAGGATCTTGGCGATGGTGGGACCGGGAGAACTCCGCAGAGGCGAGACAGAAGAGTCCTTCGACTGACCGGGTTAGGGTGACTGAGGGCAGGCGGGTGTGTTTAACCTGTGAGGGGGACGTTCCTTTGGGGAGATGGTGGTGGCCCAGGAAGCTGAGGCTGGACATGAGGGATCGGTCCTCGGACTGGGAACGCCTGGACACCAACACCTAACGGACCATCACGGGGTCACCGGGTAGGATCACCGTTTGCGGAGATAAGGGGTGGGCTTCTGACCGGGGCATTTATTTGTGTTCATGGGGATCTACCAAGGCATGTCCACAAGGGGCATTAATCACTTTTGTAAGGTGGTGGCAGAACCCAGGGAACGGGATAAATTGACCGCAGTGGGGAGGGATGTGTAACGCCCAGGGAAGGGATGACTGTAGAAGCTACCGAACTGCTGGTTCAGGTAAAGCGACCCCTGCCCACAGCCCAACCGATCGACCCTCACAACTGTCCGATCACCACCAGGGGGGGGCCTGAGAATGGTTTAGTGTTTGCCCCCACAAAGGAAATGTTGTACAGGGGGTACATTATGCTGTCGCCTCAGTTGGACTAAACCTCTCAGCTGCAGGTATCGACGATGGAGGATAAATGAAGAGCCCTCAACGGGAAGAAGCGAAGTGCAGCCAAGAAAGGAGGATCCTTGGTGAAATAAACAGATGCAATTGTAAATAGTTGTATGGATTCGCGTGAAATGTGTACTTGATTGTGATATATGTACAGGGACCCTTACGTTTGGGGTCCCGGTGAAATGTGTACTTGATTGTGATATATGTACAGGGACCCTTACGTTTGGGGTTCCGGTGAAATGTGTATATGTTACTGTCTGCTTGAATTACGTATGGTCTTGTCTTTCCCTTTCATTGAAATCAGGGGTAGCCTAGATTAAGGGAACTGTCTTGGGACTTGTAGTTTCGCATGTTGTTGGGGGGGGGACCTACGGTCCACACAAAGGGAAACAATTGCCCTTCACCTGTGTCGATACGGTCCAAGCAGGTAGGGACGTATCGAAGGGGCATCTGTAAGGTTTTCGAGCAATTCGGCCCTTTTGGAGAAACTCAGAGACTGTAAACTGACTTTTCAGCCAAGAGAACAGAACCAGTTTTCCCAGCAGGCTTGGTCCGCTGAGCTGAGTAGGGACATAAGCACATAAATATTTACAAACACCCCCCTAGGAGCTACAAGGAAGAAGGAGCCAGACAACAAGATAACATCAAAACACAGACAAAGGGGCACGGGAATACACAGGAGGCTTGCATGCAAGCAGGACAATGGGATGGTCATAGCCCCATGCAAATGTAAATGACCTGGCCTCCACCAGAGCAGAATCCAATCAACACCCCATCAACATAGCAGCTATCTCCGGAGCAGATGGAAGTCTTTGAAAATCTTCAAGGGAGCTCAACCTCGTTATCTCAAAAAAACAGACTGGAGGCGGACCTAGGGGAGGTACTCCCATCTCGACAGGTCTGACCGGCCCAAAGGGGGCGGGACCAGCGGGAACTTTAAACCTTACCTTTTTCAATGCAAAAGGGGCTGGCCGATCACAGGACAAAGCCAGGTAAAACAATATAAAAGGGGCTGTGTTTTCGATTGGGGCTCTCTTCGTTCTTGGCTCGACCTCTGCACCCCTGACTTGACCTCTGCAGCCTGTGACCGTAAGTACCCTGCAGCAGCTTACGAAACTCCCTTGACTTTAATAGTGGTTGAGGCTTTGGGGAAGGGAACTTGTTTTGTGCCTTGTGATATTGCTAAAAACTGTGTAATCATAAGAATTTTCGTTGTGTCCGCTGTATTACTTTTGAATAGACTTAGTTGTATTAGAGCATAAGATTTTATTGTGTTTCTTCTGTTGATGATTTTGACCTGGGTTTTGCAATAAACCTTGATTTGATGATAATTGGAGTCGTTTAAATTCTTCAATCTTTCACCAGCGATCTCTGACCAAGTCATTGTTAAAATACTCCTCACCTTAATTCCGGGTTCAGGAATCGAGGGTCATCTTGAGCGATTCACTCAGGACAGACTGCTGGTTAGGGAATAAACAGCAGTGTCCTATTCTCTCTCTTGGGAAAGCTACTCTAGTGGAGTAGGAACCGGGTGAGTGTTGCACCACCGGCAAGAGAGAGAATCACCTGGGTATTGGTAGGGGTCTGGAGATCTGTGTGATATAAGTCTCAGGCTGTCGGTTAGGAATAAACGGCAGGCTTGAATCAGTGCTCTCTTCAGTGGAAGTGTCCCAGCGCGGCATCCCCTGGCCTCTGAAGTTTCAGTGCCAGCTGGAGAGAGACACACACAGATATTCAAACCCCAGATATCGGCCCAGTAGTGGAGTAGCGGAGATGGCACCCTCTACATAAGATAGCACAAAGTTGTCTGAAAGGAAGAATGCCCAAATAATAAAATTACACATGGCATGGGCGAAATTCTCCGTTATCGGCGCAAAGTCCGCCGATCGGCGCCAAAAACGGCGCAAATCCGACCTTCATCACGCCGCCCCAAACGTCGCAAAGTCTCCGGCCCGGAATGGGATAGCAGCGACGTGACGGGATCCGCGCTTGTTCACGTGCTTCACGCCGTGCGGCGTGACGGCTCATGAGGACGCGCTGCTCACCCCCACCCGACCGGAACACCCGACCGGAACACCCGACTGGATGGCTGGCCGCCGCTCAGCCCCGAGGTTCCAGTCACGGGATGTGGAGGCGCTCCTGGACGCAGTGGAGCAGAGGAGGGAGGCCCTGTATCCCGGACACGGCCGCAGAGTTGCCCCACACCACAGCCGGTGTCTGTGGAGGGAGGTGGCAGAGGCCGTCACCGCTGTGGCCCTGACACCACGTACAGGCACCCAGTGCCACAAGAAGGTGAACGACCTCGTCAGAGCAGCCAGGGTGAGCCTCCCCCCCTGCCCGATATCCATATCCCCATATCCCCCCTCCCCCATATCACCCCTCCCCATATCCCCCCTCCTCCATATCCCCCTCCCCCATATCCCCCCTCCCCCATATCCCGCCTCCCCCATATCCCCCATATCCCCCCTCCCCAAATCCCTCATATCCCCCCTCCCCCATATCCCCGTCCCCCATATCCCCCCTCCCCCAGATCCCCCCTCCCCCATATCCCCCTCCCCATATCCCCCATATCCCCCCTCCCCCATATCCCCCCTCCCCAATATCCTCCATATCCCCCCTCCCCCATATCCCCCTCCCCTATATCCCCCATATCCCCCCTCCCCCATATCCCCCATATCCTCCCTCCCCCATATCCCCCCTCCCCCATATCCCCCCTCCCCCATATCCCCCTCCCCATATCCCCCATATCCCCCCTCCCCCATATCCCCCCTCCCCCATATCCCCCATATCCTCCCTCCCCCATATCCCCCCTCCCCCATATCCCCCTCCCCCATATCCCCCCTCCCCCATATCCCCCATATCCCCCTCCCCCATATCCACCTTCCCCCATTTCCCCAAGTGAATCCAGCCCTCACCTTAACCTCTGCAATACACGCACAACCGATGACGTGCATTCATATACCTGTCTAACACTGTTACCTTTTACCCCTGCCACCACCCCCCGCCCACCCCCAGGAGAAACGCGCACACAACACCAGGGAGCATGTGAGGACTGGAGGAGGCCCCGCTGATGAGAGGCCACTGACCGAACACGAGGAAAGGGCCCTGGAACTGGCTGGCGGACCTGAGGACCGGGAGGTTGCTGATGCAGAGGTCGGGGGCCCACCAGCAAGTGAGCCACCGACAGCCCGTCCCCATATCCCCCCTCCCCCATATCACCTGATCACTGCCTGTGTCTAACCATGCATGCTTCATTGTGTATCGCAGGAGCAAACGTCGAGGCACCCATCCCCGCAGATGCAGACCGCCCGCATGATGCCCCTCGGAGGCCACGGGAGACGGAGAGACCCGGACCCTCCGGCATGCGACGCCCGCATGATGCCCCTCGGAGGCCACGGGAGACGGAGAGACTCGGACCCTCCGGAATGCGACGCCCGTAGGACGTACCTTGGAGACCACTGGAGACGGAGAGACCTGGAGCAACAGGGAGACGATGCCCCCGTCTCGTGCGGGTGCAACGACGCAGGCGTGTGCCACCCAGCGACGCGAGGGGCAGCCACAGGCCCCCGTCACAGCCGAGCCAGGACACCACTACCCAGGACACCACTACCCAGGACACCCCTACCCAGGACACCACTACCCAGGACACCCCTTTCCAGGACACCCCTACCCGGGACAGCACTACCCAGGAAGACGAAATACCGGACAGTGACTCAGAGTGGATGGGTGGAGACGAACCCCCACCCCAAAGTGCCATGGACTCAGAGTGGGACGAAGAGCACGACACAACGCCACTGCTGTCACCAACACCCTCCACCATCGCAGAAACACTCACTTTGGTTGGGCACTTTAGTGATGAGGCGTCTGGCACACTCACTGGTGCGCACAACACAGCCATCCCGGTACAGCAGGTGGAGGTAGGAGCAGCAGAGGGGCCGGGCGGTCGGAGGGCATCCCAGCCCAAGTGAACATCTGCCGCCCAGATGGATCCCGTGTTCCTGGAGTTACCACACCCACCCATAGATCCGATGCAACCAGCGAACCGGAGACGAGCGAAGAGGGTGACGGCAGGCTTGCGGCGGCTGCAGCCGCAGGTGGAGGAGTCCACCTGCGTCCAGGAGCTGGGAGTGGTGCCGGTGATACGTGCCATTCAGGCCGACACCGCACGGGTGGCGTCCGCGGTGGAGGCAATGGGTGCGACGGTGTCAGACATGGGGAACGGTTAGCGAGGCCTGGGGCTTTCCGTGCAGGCGGCGTCTGTGGCCCAGGACATGGCTGCCCTCTCACAGGATGCCATGAGCTAGCGCCAGCGGCAGATGGCAGAGGCGCTCAATGCCATGGCCCAGTCTCAGCAGTTCATAGCCCAGTCTCTGCAGGCCATGGCCCAGTCTCAGCAGGCCATGGTCCAGTCTCAGCAGGCCATGGCCCAGTCTCTGTAGGCCATCGCTGAGGGCATCGGCGCCATTGCCCATGTGCGAGCCTGCGTCGCACAGTCACAGACAGGGTTTTGCGAATCCCCTGAGCTCCATGGCTGCAAACCTGCAGACCCCTGTCGAGACCAGCACGGGCCTCCAGGACTGGCAGCGCCAGATGTCGGGTGGGCGTCGAATGGCCAGTCCGTTCGCATCCCCCACCCATGTAGAGGCATGGGGGCCATCGGGCACCCTGAGGGAGGAGGAGGTGCTGTGGTCCGTCCCGGGTCCCCCTGTAGGGGAGGTCCCGGAACACCGCGACACCTCGGACTCCCCCCCTTCCGTCCCAGGCGCATCGGGTGGGCAACGGGCAGGACAGGCTGGCAGCTCGCCATCCCAGTCGCCCGGGCCACAGCCTGGCCCATCTAGGCCAGGACGCCCCAGGAAACGGCCGCCAAAGGGATCCCGTGTCAGAGGGCAGGAATCACAGGAGTCCACCTCCAGTTCTGCTGTACCGTCTGGGGAACCACGTAGACGTAGTCAAAGGGCCCGTAAGGCCAAACAATTAGACACTGAGTAAGTTGGCACGGGTGCAGGGCACAGATGAGTTTTAGGGGCTAGGGCACGTGCATGAACTCCGTTCGTTATTAAAGTCAATGTTACACCTACAGAAGCTGCCTTTGTGCTCTGTCCAAAGCGTGCGGGGGTGTCATGTACGTTGAGCGCAAGTGTGTGTGTGAGGGGTGGTCTTACCTCAGCCCCAGGTGAGTTTGCCCCCTTCCCCCTGGGCCGCCATCAACATCCCCCCGGGCAGAGGACGGGACCGTGCGCTGCAGTGTCACAACCGCATGCAGGGATGGTCCGGGTGGATGGTGGTACTGTGGCCATGGGTCAGACATCGTCCAACGATGTGGAGCCAGGAGATCATCGCAGGGCGGGTTGTCATCATCCTCCATGGCCTGCAATAGACACGCGTCCACCGGCAACTGTGTGAGCCCGGCCGTTGCGCCGCAGGTGGATCGGCAATGGGGGGGAGGGTGTGCATGCGGGTGGGGTGGGTGGGGTTGGGGAGGGGGGTGTAGGTGGTCGGCTGTTGCCATGGTGTGCGGTCTGTGGCCATACTACCCGATTCCCACGCCCATTTAGTCAGTGAAGCGGGCGGCTATCAGCCTGTCCCGTGCCCTCTGGCCCAGCCGGTAACGGTGGACAGCCACCCGCCCGTGTCTAGCCCGTCTGCCCTGACCATTGCCCCCATCCCCCTCATATGGGGAGGACTGCGCCTCTTCCTGCTGCTCCTCCACTCCGCCCTCCTCTGCCTGCGGCACATCGCCCCTCTGCTGGGCTATGTTGTGAAGGACGCAGCACACCACAATGATGCAGCCGACCCTATCTGACCGATACTGGAGGGCGCCCCCAGAGAGGTCCAGGCACCTAAAACGCATCTTCAGCACGCCAAAGCACCTCTCTATCACTCCCCTTGTCGCTACATGGGCATCATTGTAGCGGTTCTCCGCCTCATTGCGTGGCCTCCGTACAGGCGCATCAGCCACGATCGCAATGGGTAGCCCCTGTCGCCCAGCAATCAGCCCCTCAGCCGGGGATGGCGTCCCTCGTACATGCCGGTGATGTATGACCGCGACAACACGTATGAGTCGTGTACACTGCCCGGGTAACGGGCGCAGGCGTGCAGGATCATCATGCGGTGGTCGTGACGAATGTGATATAAAATAGTTACTTTAGAGTTACTAGTTAATGTAATGTAGAAATAAGCCACTTTGATTCTTGCAGTTAGGGACAAAGGAATTCGAGACCGCATGGAAAAAGCAGGAAGAGGTGTGTCTATGAGGGTGATGCTTCATTGATAGGGGCCAGAGAAAGGGATTGGAAGTGAGCCAATCAGAGTAGATCGAACAG